>NW_004086182.1:0-128429 GCF_000220395.1 Ichthyophthirius multifiliis | reverse complement strand
TTAATAATCTAATAATTTCTCTTTTTAAATAATAATTATTTATTCCTTATATATAATTCTTTTGCACAATTAACTGTATTATTAAACTTTTTTCTAATCAATTAAAATAAATCTATACATTCTTATATTTTATTTTATTTAAACTTATATTTTTCCGAATAATTAACTACATAAATAATCGATAATATAACTCTATATAAATTAACTTCGAAAACAGGATTATTCTATTCAAAAAGATATTAAAATATAATAAAAACTCTTTTCATTTCTTCAAAATCATCTATGAAAGGTACATATTAAAACAATTTTGAATAAGGCTCAATAATTTTTAAGTTTTCTCTAATAAAATCGTTATTATTAATAATATCATCTGTTAGTTTTGTACTCATTAAAGCATATGTAGTATATAAATTTTCTGCTGTTCCTTTTTCATCAAAATCATTATCATTTTTATTAAGAATAATTTTTTATACACTTTTATAAAATTAAATAAAAACTTATTGGTCAATATTACAAAATCTTACAATAGTATTAATATAAAAAAGACAATTTCTTAATAAATATTCATTAGTATATAAAATATCATCATTTCTATAAAAAAACTAGTTTACCTATTTACTTACTATCGAATAACATTTATTATCATATTTAATATAGTAATTTATATATCCAACGCAAATTTCAATAACATCATAGTTTAAATTCTATTCTTTTTCTAAATAATACTAAATTAAAGTTTACCATACTCCCTTAAAAGTAGCAAAAATTTTATCTTTATTATCCTTATAGAGGAATTTTAAGCATTCTAACTATCTATCTATTAATAATTATTAATGTAAAAATAAATTACTTTATATATTTTAAAAAATCTTCTTATATATTTTATTAAAATAATTCCTTTTTATAACTGGGTGCATTTTCCTTAATAAATATCCTAGCCTTTCCATTATTTCTTAATTGTCCTAATTAAAGAAATCTGTTTTTGAAATTTATCTAAAATAAATACTGATTATTGGATTTAATTCTATTTGAAATTCTTCTTTTAGTTTTTGGTCGTTTTCGTCATATTCTTAAGGAAATTCTAATTAAAAATATTTCTATAGACCCAAAATTATTTAAGTTAGACTTTATAAAGCCATCTAGAGTACATTTATATCTTCTTTTTCATTACTAAGGATATTTCTTATTAATTAAACGACTTCGAACTTTTTATATTCGAAGAATAATTAAGGACATTCCAAAACAAATTCACCTATTAAATATATTGAGCATTATTTTATTTATAATAAATCGTCAGGTATCTATTATGATTGGTAAAATTCGTAATATTATTATTAAGTTTCATCATCTTCAATATCATCTTCATTTTATTATTGAATATTATTTTCTATTTCTTCATCTAAATCGTCTTAATGTATATTTTAGTTATTTATTTAAATTTCATCTTTTTCTATAAATTTTAAATTTGTATTTATTTAACAATCGCGTATTAAACAAGGATATAATTAAAGAAAAATAAAATGAACGAAATTTTAATTATTAAAATCTTAAAATTTAAATGTATAGATAAATTAGTAAATTTATAATTTTAAACTTTCTGTAAGTTTCTCGTTTTTGTTTAATATTTCACAATATGAAGCTAATAAATTCTATATATAAGTATTTAATTCTTAATCTTTATTATTTTTTGATTATTATAAAGCTTTCCCTAAAGAAGAAAGACATGAAAGAGATGAATTTTTGATTTCAGAAAGTGATTTTTATGAAATTTTTATAAATTTTTCTTTAGAAAGTTCAATATCATATTACGATATAAATAACTCAATGTCTTTTTTATTTAAAATAGATTTAATTAATTAATAACAACATTCAGCTTCTTCATCTTATTGATCATATTAATCAAAAATTTTTAATAAATAAGAATATATTTCCCCTAAATACTCGAATAATTAACAATCATAACTATATTCAGCTTTAGAATATATTTTATCAAGTAAAGAAAGTATATAAGTTCTTACTTTTTAATTTTTCCTTTTTCATCTTTTTATAAATAAATAACTATTTTTTACATAAAATATTTCTCATATAAAGAAACATAAGAAATTGCAAACTAAGAAAGTTAATAAAGAAACCTCATTATATAACAGAAAATATTATTAAACTTCTCTAAATGAAATTCCATGTTTTTGAATATTATTGGGAACATTTTTCTTATTGAATTTATATTATAGTTTATTTAATAGAATAGAATATTATATATGCCTATTAATGTTTTTTCTTATATATTATCACTTTTACTGATTTCTTCTATTATTATTTTATTTAAAATAGGATCTATAAGCATCTTTTTATTACTATTATTTATACTTTCGATTAAATATTAGAATTCATTTGATAGTTGTTGGTCTTATTCATTTTCTATCTCTTTAATTGTGTCTTATTGGGCCATTGCTAACATAAAATATACTAAATTGGGAATATATTTACATGTTTTATTTAATTAGTTTACTATTATTTACTCAAATATTTATATTGAAAAATGTTTTATATTAAATTTTTATTTTTCGTAATCTTCTTTTTCCTAGTTTTCATTGTTTTTTAGAGAAAAATCTTTTAACAATTTAATAAAAAGTTCTAAAAGGGCTTATTCTTTTTGTTAATAAAAAAATTTATTTTGATTATATAAAAAAATAAGGAACGAATAAAATTATTTATTAGTAAAATCGAAAGAAGTTATTTAAATAAATTTTTAAAGGAAATATTTTTTGGTTTAGTTTTTTAATTTCTTTGTTTTTTCGATTTTCGGTAACATATTAATTAATAAAAGACTTTTTTTATATATAATTTCATCTTCTTTTTAATTCATAATATTTATTGGGGTTGTCTCGATTATTTTCTCTAAAATCAACTCAATATTATATATGTTTAAAAATCCTTTTTCTCTTTAAGATATTAACAAAAATAAATTTATTAACTTTAAAAATTAATTAAGATCTCCTTATATTGCTAATGAAATTAAATCAATTTCTGAAAGGGAAATTAAAGATGGATAGTTTTTCAAAAAATGGTCTATAATTTCACAAAGGAATATTTATGAGGAAGGGTTTTAGGTTTGCTTTTCTTTATATTTCTGGAAATATTAATGAAAAAGAGTTTGTATGTAATATTTTTCCTCAATATTGTTTAAATATTATCTAAGGTTTTAAAAATGGGCTTGTTTTTGGTCGTTTGGAATTTCCTCTTAAAGATTAAATTAATTAAATTATTCGAAAATTTTTTCCATCTTTTTTATTTTTTATCGGGAACAAAAAACGATTTTAATATATCTTTTATTTAATAAATTATTTATGTTTTTTTTTTTTAAAAAAAAAAAATTTTTAATATTATATTTTTTTGTTATTTAATTTTTTTTTGTTCATTATATATAAAATGAATGTTCTACTTTTAAAAAAAATTATACTTTGATATAAATAAAATTATTTTATTTAAGAATATAAATTTTCATTATTTCTAATTATAAAATAAATATAACATTTGAAAAAATCTATTAATATAAATAAATTTCATAGAAAAATAATAATCATTTAAAATAAATGTAATAAAATATGGAAAATATATTATAAGTTAAAAATTGATTTAAAGAAAATATAATAAAAAAAAAATTAAATTGAAGATTATGATTTTTATAAAAAATTTGTGTAAAAAAAAATTAATCTTAAAAACATTTAAAAATATATAAACGAATATTATTTAAGAAAGAATACATAATATTTATTTTAACATACTTTTATATAAAAAAAAATTAAATATTTTTTATTAATTATATAATATAAAAAATAAAAAAAATGTAAAATAAAAAAAAATATTTAATAATTAAATATAAATAAAATAAAAAATTATATGTATTAATAATATAAATAATAGATAATTATATAAAATAAAATTTTTAAAAAATAAATATAAATATTTATATAATTAATTATTATATAATTATTAGAAAAATATGTATTTATAAATATAATATATATATATTTAAATTTTTATATTTATTTTTATTTTTTTGTATAATATTTATATTTTTTTTTTTTTTTTTTTAAACAAAAAACTTAGTTATTATTATATCAATTTATATTTATTTTATTTAAAATTTTTACTTATATTTTTTTTTATATAGATATAAAAGTATTTTTATCTACATATCCTTTTTTTTTATCATATAATAAATATTTTAAAATTATAAAATTATTTTATATCTATTTTTATTAACATTTTATATATTATTAATTATTTATTTTTATATTTAATTATTTTTAAAATAATTTTAATAAAATAAATTTAGCATTTAACATTTTTTTATTTTAAGCTTTTTTTATTTAATTTATTTTTCATATTATTTTTATTTTTATATTTTTGCTATTATATAATAATATTAATTTATAATTAATTATTTTTGTTTTTTTTTTATATTATATATATTTTCTTTAATGAAGATTCAATTTAAATTTTTATTTCAAATATATTCTTTCTTTTTTTATTTATTATTAATATTTATATATATTTAATATTTTTTTTTACTATAATATACTTTATTTCGTTTTTTTTTCTTTAAATATTTTTTTTTTTTTATACTTCTATTTTTTTATATTTTCTTATTTTATTAATTATTTTTATTCAATTTGTTTTCTTTAATTAATACATATGTTTTTTTATTTTGATTTTTTGGAATGAAGTTTATATATTATTTAAAAGATTTTAATAATTAATTAAAGAATATAGCTTATTAATATTTATACTTTTTGTATTTTGCATTTTTTTTTATTTTAACTTTTTTTTTTTTATTTATTTGGTTTTGGTGGGAATTATTAGATATATATAAAGATCTTTTTTTTATTTTTTTTAAATATATTTTAATATATAAAAATTAAATTTTTATATTATTTTTTTTTTATAATATTATAATAATATTTTTTTTTTATTTAATTATTTCATATTTATTTTTTTAATTCTATTTTCATAATAGGCATTTGTTTTTCTTGGTCTTCTTAAGAGTAAAAAATTGAATTTTTTTAGATAATATTAACTTTTTCTATTTATAATTATTGTTTTATAATTTCTATTATTGTTACAAGTTTACTTATTTATTAATCTTATGCAAAAACAATCAATATATTTTAATTTTTTAATTATTCAATTCCTTTATTTACCATTTTTTTAATTGTACATTTGCCATTATTTGTTATTTTTATTTAATTTTAATCTTAAATTTATTCTTTTTATATTTAATCTTAATTATTTAATTATTATTATTCGTTATTTAATTTAATTTTTTTTATAATATAATCTTTTATTTTATTATTATTATCGTTTATTTAATTATTTTTATTTGTGAATTTTTCATATTTCTTTTTATTTTTTTATTACTATTATTAAGGTTTTTATTATTAAGGATTTTATTACTAAGATATTAATTCTTATGAATTATTCATTTTTTTAAATATTTTTTATATTAATAAAATATCTATCTATATATTTATATATATTTTTTTTTACAATTTTATTTACTTTAATAAAATTTATATATACTATTTCTATATAATTCAAATGTATTAGTTTTTTAATAATAATAAAATAAATAAAATTTAAAATGTAATTAAAATAATATAATATAAATCCACAAAGTATATATAACCAGAAAGGAAAACAAATATAAATAATGAAAAAATAATTAAATTTAAACAAAAATAATACACTTAAAAATTAATAAAACTATATATAAAAATATTCCAGAAACGCTACTAGTAATAATAGCTTTTAAGAATAAGAAAAGAAAGGATAACCTTTATCGCAATTAATTTTTAGTAAAAAGAAATAAGAAGAAAATATATAAAATAAAAGTACATAAGAAAGTAGTATAAATTATGATTAATATAATATTAAGAATATAAAAGTGTAAAAAATATATATTTTTGAATAAAAAATAAACGAAAAATAAATTCAATATGAAAAACTTTTATATAGATTAAATGAAAAAAACTAAAAAAATATTTCTTTATTTTAAAATAATATTAAGCTTTTAGAAAATATAAAAGATACAATATATTTAGAAATTGATTAAATAAAAAATCAATTAATATAAGAATTTAATATATAAAGTAATACTATTAAAATTAATTAAAGCTAATTAAACTAAGTATTAAACTATTTACATATTACTTAAATTGATGTTTTGAATAATAAATTTAGAATCATAAATTAAATGGACTTTAATAGTTTTAAATTTATTTTAAATTAATATGATAAAATTATTGATTAGTTTGATAAAAAAAAATACATGAACAAATTAATTAATTATTATTGGAAAGTTTAAAATTTAATTAAGAAAATTTTTTTGTTTAAGAAATTAATAAAATTTGGAAGTTAATAAATGAACTTATAAAAGAAAAAAAAATGCTATTTTTTCAAAAAAATAAAGCTTTTAGGAAAATAATTAAAGCTTTTAGTAAAAAAAATAAAGTTTTAAGGATAAAAATGAAAGCTTTTAGGAAAAAAATGAAGGCTTTTTATAAAAAAATAAAGACTTTTTGTAAAAAAGTGAAGGCTTTTTAGAAAAAAATGAAGTCTTTTTACAAAAAAGTGATTATTTAATTGAAGAGGATGAAAAAATCGATAAAAAATAAATAAATTCATATAATTTTAATAAATTAATATAACAAGGAAGAAATAAATAAAATAATAAAACAAATAAATATAATGAACTTATTAATAAAATTAAAATTAATTAAAAATAAACATAACATTTTTGTAATAATTTTATATAATAGACTTTATTTTGAATTATATATAATTATATAATACCTTTAATTTTTTATTATTTATTTTGATTTAAATAATAACAAATTTTTATAATTAAAATTTTATATTTTTTTATTTTTTTCTAATGTCAATATAATATTGCGAAAAGCATAAAAAAGAAATTAATTTTATTTGTATAGATTTATTATGCGAATATAAAGAATAATAAAGACTTTTATGCTAAAAATGTCTAAATAATTTCAGTTTTCATAAAAGACATCATTTAGTTTCGATAGAAAATTTCGAAAATCAAATAAAAGAAAATTATAATTTTTAAATGGAGTAAATAAAATAAGAAAAGGAAATCTAATATTAATAATTAAATCATATATAGTAAGAATTAAATAAAGAATTTTAAAGATTTAAAAGAATTATCTCTTTTAAAGAAATAGATAATAATCAAAATTAATAATAATATTAAAATGCAGATATAGAAGAAAAATTATGTATATATCATAATGAATATATAAATGAAAAAAAAGAAAATTTAAGTGAAAAAGATTAAAAAATATAAAAAATAATGTAGTTTTCAAAAGAACTATTATTAAATTTTAAACAAAATCATTTTGATATAAAAAAACTGGTTGGATTTAATTTGAAAACAAATAAAATTTATCTAAATGATGTTTTTTTATTTCCTTTTATAATTAAAAATCTCATAAAATTAAGTCAAAACTTAATATGTTTTATTTGTGAAGAATAAACAGGAATTTTTTGTTATGATTTAATTGAAAATGAACTAAAATATTATGTAAAAGTAGACATAAAATTTGATAAAATAATAAAATTTTAAAGTTTGAGAAAAATAGGAGCTATTTTTAATGGAAATATATATATTATAGACATAATTAATGGGGAAAAGGGAAAAATTTTTCAAACTAAAAAATAAATAATAGATGTATAGTATTTAATAAAAAGTAATTTGATAAATATAATAGTTGATTTTAAAAAAATCTTTATTTTAAACATTTAAAATAATAAAACTACAAAAATTATAAATTTCGAAAACACACCAATCTTTTCTTGTACTTTGAGTATATTTATTCCAAATTTACTTTTTTTGAATTTTATTAATGGAAAATTTTCCATATTTGATATCCTTTAGAATAAAAATATTTTTGAATCTGATGTTAATTAGAAAAAATTGTTAGGATGTTTATAAGGTTATTATTATTCCAAATATATTAATGATAATTGTATTGTCTTATTTTCATAAAATAGCCTGAATGTGTTTTTTTAAAATACTAACGATGGATGTATTTATAAAGTTATTAAAGGAAAATAAGTTTTTCATTTTTTTGATGTTTTTAGAGAATATTGGGTTCCTTTATATTTAAATAATAGTGTTTTTTTAGAATGCTTTAAAGAACAAAATTCTTTTAAGTAAATTAATTTATTGTGTAAATATTAAAATTAATTTAGCTTTTTAAGTGGTAATTGTCCAATTTGTATTTTGGACCTTTATTAATTTATTGTCGTTATTTTCAAATGTGGGAATATATTTTATATTAAATGATGTTTGTGGTTTATATAAATAAAAATATATATATGCAATTTTATAAATAAATAAATAATTTTTTTTCTATGTTTAAAAATAATTATAATATTTTTAAACCAATCAAAAAATAAATAAAAAAATATTAATTTCATTTCATCATTTAATCATCTTAATAAGAGAATTCTAATAAAAATAATATATTTAATTTAAAAATATTTATTAATATATTATTATATAATTATATATATATATATATATATATATATATATATATATATATATATATATATATAATATAATATGTATATAATTTACCTTCATATTTAGCATTAGTTGGTTCTAAAGAGTTCAAATCTTAATTAAGAGACTAAGTATCAAGTTATGTGAATTCTTGATCAAAATTAGATATATCAAGTTCATGTTTAATTTTAGGTACAAAAGGCGCTTTAATTTTTTTGTTAATTAGATTTTCCCAAATGACTTTTTAGAAAAAGGATGATTTTTGATTTATTAAGCTCCTTTAGAACCTAATCTATTTTCAGGTTCTTTTTATAAAAGTTAAAATATTAAGTCTTTTAATTCAAGACTTATTTTAATATCAGGTTTAGGTTCAGGATAACTTTAATTTTAATTTAATCAAAAAGTTATCTTCTATCTTCTTTATAGAAAGGGGGTAAACCTGTAATTAATTCATAAACCAAACAACCTAAAGTCCACCAATCAACAGGTTTTCCATGTCCTTTTTTTAATAATACTTCTGGGGCCAAATATTCTGGAGTTCCACAAACAGATGTTGCATTTTGTTCTGTTACATTTCTTTTAGAAAGTCCAAAATCAGCTACTTTTAAATACCCATCTTTATCTATTAGTACATTTTCAGGTTTTAAACTATAATATATATAAATGTATAAAAATAAAAGTATAAAAATATATATATATATATATGTATAAATATATATATTTATTTATATATTATATTTTTAAATAAAATTACTCTCTGTATATAATATTTTTAGTATGTAAATATTCTAGTGCTAATACAATTTAAGCAGAATAAAATTTTACGGAATATTCATCTAAACGTCTGTTTTTGCATAATAAATTAAATAATTCGCCTCCTGGACAATAATCTAAAACAAAAAATAATTTTCTTTCATTTTAAAATGAATAATATAGTTTAATTATAAAAGGGTGATCTGCAGATACTAGTATATTTCGTTCAGTTTTTATATGATCAACTTACTTTTTTAATTCAATGTATGATTTCTTAAGCATTTTTATAGCAAATATTTTCCCATCATCCTTCTTTTTTACAAGAACTACTTTTGCGTAAGATCCTTTACCTAAAACTTTTATTAAGTTAAATTAGTCAATAGACATTCGATTGTTTTATTTTGGAGGATTTTTAAACAAATTTACTTAGTCTTCATATGAGACGTCGTTATAATATTCTTTTCTATTTAGTCGTATTGTTGAAGATCCATTTATTTTATTATATTTTTAATTTTATTTTAGTTTTTATTTTAATTAAATAAATTAAAAACCAAAAAATTATTTTTTATTTTTTACTAAATAATTTCTTATATATTTTATATTTTTTTTATTATTTTTTGTTTGAAATATAATATATATTTATTAATTTTAATTCTATTTTTAACAAAAATTAAAGATATATGTTTTATTTTTATAAATATTGATATATATAGATTTAAATATATTATAATTCTTTTATAATTAATTAAAAATGTTTTAGTTTTATAAAAAATATGTAAAAATTTATTGAAATTCTATTTAACAATACATTGATTTTAAGCTTTTATAAATAGTTTAAATTTATTATTTTAATGTTAGTTTTTTATAATAGTAATAAATAAATCCCTCTATATTTTAATTATATAATTAAAAAATAATACAATACATCCATATATTATTTTTTAAAAAAGAAATTTTTTGTAATAGATAATTTTAATTATATATTTATTTATTAATAATATAAAAATAATTATTTTTTAATTAAAAAAAAAAAAAAAAAATTTTTTCAAATATTATAAAATTATAAAGGAAGATTTAGAAATTCAAATAAAACTTCCTATATTATTTCATTTCTAAATATTATCAATTTCCATTTTAATATTTATAATATTTTAATATATTTTAATTTAGCTTGAGTATATTTAAAGAAAATATTTTAATATGAACCAAGATTTCTGATAAAAAAAGTGTTTTATAAATTTCATATTATAAATTAAATAATAAATTAACCTTAGTTTATTTTTGTTTGACATTAATAATAAACTTTAACTTTCAAAATCAATAAATAATTCAGTTAAATTAATAAAAATTTAATTGTTAAAAATTTATTATTAAAAATTAACAATATCAATATCATATTTATCAATTTCAAAATCGAATTTTTTCAAAATATTTTTATTTTTACAGATTATATTTTATAAACATTAAAAAAATTATTGACTTTATTCTTAATTTAGTTTAATTTTATTATTTTTTTAATCAATATCTTTACATTATATTTTTATTTTTATTATATTTAATTATTTATTAATATTTTATCCAAAAAACTATAAAAAATTCACAATATCGAATTCGTTATAATAATAAACAGAAATTATCAAACTTTCCAAAGTTTAATTTTATTAAATAAATTTTCCTAAAATTTCTTAATTAGATTATTAAATAAAAAATATATTATCTATTTCCAAATACTATATTTATGTTTAATTCAAGTTCTTTAATAATTCGAATAAATTGTTTTCATTATTTTATTTATTTTCTTCTTTAATTTATCTTGTTATATTTTATTTATTGATTTGAATTTAAAAATATTTCATGTTTAATATATTATTTAAGTTATTATATAATTTTTAACTAACTAGTTATTATAAAGATTCTTAGTCAATAAAAATAGTTAACCTTTAAATATTTTAATAATTATAGTCAATGTATTTCATATAATTGCTTATTTCTTAAGATGTTTAAACTAAATATAAGTTTAGATGTAAATTTTAATTTTATTCATTTAAAATTGCATTTTGAAAATTATTTTTATTTAAGTTAATTACTTTTATTTTTTATTTTTAAATTACTAATTCATGTATTTCATTTGATAAATCTCTAACTTATTGCTATAATTCTTCGAAATTGTCATTTTAAATTTACATGTTAAAATTATTATTTGAAATTTACTTTAAAAATTATTATCCATTCTAAAAATATTATTCATATTTAAAAATATTATCATCTAATTAATTATAAAGATCACTTTAAGATTTCAAACTTTTTTGAATATAAATAATTTGATAAAAATTAACATATTCAATTTAATAGCTTTCTTAATTTATTAACTTTTTATATTCACATTTTTCAATTATATTTGCTGTATTTAATAAATCTTGATTTAAAAATTCATTAATTTATTTTTTTAAATCATATATTTACTAAGAAAATTTATTATTTAATTATTATAAATTTTTTATTTTAATATTTATTTATTCTATTAAATTATTATATTAGCTTTCTTACTTAAATAAAGCTTTTATTATTTTTTTTCTTATTTTTTCTGTTTTTTATTAATATTCATTGTTTTGATCATCTATTAAATATATAACATGTGATTCATGTTAGAGCTTAATACATTATTTACATAAAGGTATTTATTTTTATCTACATAATTAGCTTAAGCATATATATTCTGCTCTAACTAATTTATGGTTATAGCAATTCATTTATAAATAAATTTTATAATTTGTAAAGTATTTATTTATTACAAAAAAATTAAAAATAAATTGTAATAAATTTAGTCATATTTTACACTATTAAAATATTATATTTTATAATATAAATATAATTTATATATAATTAAAAAATCTAATATTACAATAGTCATATATATTAATAATATTTAATAATACATAATTTATCATATAATATTAAAATATTTAATTCAAATAAAAAATACATAGTTTTATCTTAAAAAAATATAGACATATATTTTTTAAAAAGAATAAAAAAAATATACATTTTAAATATATTAAATTATTTTATAATTCTGAAAATATTCATTATCTAAATTCTTTTTTAATATCTGTTTTGCAAACTGGACAGAGTGAACTTTTTACTAACCAAGCATCAATACAATCTGCATGGAAAGAATGTGCACAATTGAGCATTTTTAATTTTTCCCCTTCTTCATAATCAGAGAAACATATAACGCATTTTTTTTAATCATCTGATAAGTTCGGATTATTTTTAAATTAATATACAGGCATCTCTTTTAATTAATCTTTTTTCAAACCACTTGGTCTATTAGGGGCTCCTCCATTATAATTAATTAACTACATCATCATTAAATCTAAATCATTTATAAAAACAGGCTATCTTCCTTAATTTCCATTTTAAAAAATTACAACCCTTCTTTATCTTTACCTTGGCAAATTAAACAAAGGCAAAAATAAATCAGGTATTTGGAAATCAGAAATTTCATCATTTTAAATATTTGAATTACTTTATTATTAATTATTTTAATTAAATTAGTTTTATTGTCTTCTTTATTATTAGTTGTTTAAATTTACATTATGTTCTATGTAATTATTAGGATCTATAAAATCAATTTAACCTTATTAATTATCGAAAATATTGAAATCAGTTTATTATTATTAATTTAATTATTGTTATTATTAATTCCATTGTTATTATTATTAATTCCATTATTATTATTGTATGTTCCATTATTATTACTGTTAATTACATTACTATTATTATTAATTGTTTTGTTTTTATTTTGGTTTTTGTAGATTTTAATCTCTATTATTTTTAATATTCCTTGTTTAAACTTAATCTTCTTTACATTCTAAATGATGGTATTACATTACACTCATGGGAAATATTTAATTGCATTTGTAACATGATTAAAGCCTATTTTCACAATTAATTTCATGATCTTCTAATTAGTTTAATTATAATTCTAATTAGCAATTAGGGCAATGTATTTATTCTATTTCTTGAAATTATTGTTAAATTATATCTGCTTATGGATCTTATTTTTTTTTTTCTAATTATGGTTACTATTATTATTGAATATGTTGTTATTGTTGTTAATTACATTTTAAATCATGTAATATGAAATTATTTGTTAAAATATTTTTTTAACATTTACTACAGAAGGTATAATTTTATAAATGAAAATCCATATTTTTATTTAATATTTATTTTTATTTTATAAATTATGATTTTTGCTTTTTTAAATTATTATAAAAAATATATAAATTATTTTTATTATCATTACTATTATTACTATTATTAATATTATTACTATTATTATTATTATTAATATTATTATTATTTTTAATATAATTATTATTATTTATTTTTATATTTTAACATTATTATTTACCTAAATATTTATTTTTATTTATATTATATTCTAATATTCTTTTGTTCAAATAGAATGTTATTAAGGTAATAAAAATATATTTAAAATATTTATAATAATTTTATTATTTTTATTTAAAAAAATGTAATAATTAATAATATAAAAAATATTACCAATAATATTTTAAATTAATTTGAATAATTAATAGAATTTTTATAAAAAATCTTATAAATAATTTAAATAATACATGGATTTATATTAATATAATTTATTTAAATATAAATATTTAAAAAATATAAAAAATAATTTTGTTATTTGAAAATTATATTATATAATTTATGATTATTTATTATATTATATTTATATAATGAAAATAAGTTTTTTAATATCTTTTATTTAATATATTTTTTTTTATAATTAAATAAATTGTTTTTATTATTACATGAAAATTTATTTTTATTATAATTAAAATTTATATTTATATTACATTAAAAAAATTATATTATTATTATTATTATTATTATTATTATTATTATTATTATTATTATTATTTTTATAATTATTATTATTATTATTATTATTTTTATTTAATTTTTAATAAATTTTATTATAAAGCTTTCATTAAAATCTTTTTTTATTTATTAATTATATTTGTTTACATTTTTTTTTCTTTAATGAATATTTATTTAATTTTTTTAATTTTTTTTAATATCTTTTATATTTATTTATATTATTTTTATTTTTATTTATTAATTATATTTTATTTATATTCTTTTTTTTATTTATTTTTATTTGCTCTCATATTTTTATATTTTTTTTTTATAATTAATTTTTTTTTATGCCTATAATTATTCTTTTTCAATTCAGTCCTATTTTAAAATTTTTATAATTAACTTATTATATTAATTATAATTTCTATACTTTTCTATTTTTCTAATATTTTTATTAATCTATAACATTATAATTTTGTATTAATATATTTTAATATTTTTTTTATTTTTACAAATTATTCTATTTTTATTTCTTTTTAGCTTCGTAATCATTATTTCTTAATTTAACTTCAATTTAGACGTTATCATTTTTTGTTTTAATTTTGCACTTTGTAAAGTATTTATTTTACTTGTCATTAAGTTTCGAATAGAATTTCAGAAATAGTTTAACTTATATAATTTTTTTTATAAATTTCTTCAGTTTTTAATATAGAAATATTAGTTAGTTTTATATTATATAGATTCGCTAGATTAAGACTTATATTTAGGAATCAATAAACTATTATTTTATTACTTTTCATAATTTTATTTATCGAAACTTTTTAATATTATTTCAATAATAATTATTATTATTTTATTTATTATTTTTATTTTATTTTTAAAAATAATTTTTTATTATATTTTATATTTTTGATAAGATAACCTATTATATCCGAAATATATATTTATTAAAAATATAATCTAGTATTTAATTGTTTTCTTAATATAAATTATTTATACATTTTGAATTTATCTGCATTTTTTTTGTTATTTTTTTTTTATCACATATTGAGTAAAGGTGAGAAAGAGTAATTTATATTATATTATATTTATTTATTCTTAAATAAATTAAATTCAGAAATTTTATTTAATAAAAGATTATATTTCATAAAATTCTTTTAATAATAAATCTATAAAATTTTATATTTTTATCAATTTTATTAAATGTTTTTTTAAAAATAATAATAATGACCTTTTTATCATTTACATAGTATAAAAATCAATAGTTTTAATTGAAAGATTTCTTAATCCCATAGAAATAAATTTATAATAAATTATATGTAAATTTACTGATCTTGTATCTCTTTAAGCAACTTTAATCACAGTTATATTATCAAAACAATAAGATTTAACATTTTTAATAAGCCATATAAAATCATAAATTTCATATTTAGAAAGCCAAGAAGGAATTTATAAAATTTATTCTTCAATTATCCTACTAAAACACAATATTTTATTCTATGTTTATTAAAATATATTATTATTTGTAAATTAGTTCTTTCGTTAATTGAATCAAATTATCATTTCATTAATAATTTTATCTTCTTGAAAATATAGATTTAACTAAAATACTGGCTATTTATTTTAATTTTATAATTTTTATCCACTTATTCATTACTATTTTTGTATATTTTAATATATTTTATCTCATATATAGCCTTTTTTTACTGTTTATTTTTATTTCGGTTTTTTTTTTTACACTTGGCATAATTTATTAATCTGTATTAATGCGAATTTATTCAAAATCTTTTAAAAATAGAGTTTTTCGTTATTTTTATATTATTAGTATTTTTTTGATTTTCTGGATGATTTTATATTTAATCGTAACTAATGTCTTTTGAGTTTTTATTTTATAAATTAAATAAATTTCACCTGAGTATTATTAATATAGACTATAAATATTTTTTGTATATTTTAATTATAAAAATAATTAAATATAAAAAAAAAGGATAATTAAAATTTTATTAATTTGTTTTTTTTGCTGTTAAGAAAAAAAAAAAAAAAATTCTTTATTTTATAAACAAATATATTTAATTATATAATTATAATTTATCTATTTAAAATAATATTTTATTATTTTATTTAAATTATTCAAATATATTTCATAATTAATTATTTGAAATTTAATCTATATTTTTAAATTAACTTTGATAAAGCTAATCATGATTTTATATACAAGTTTTATCATTCTAATTAATATTTTAAACTGCATCAGAGCAACACTCATAATTTTGCTATTAACTTTTATATAAAAGGTGAAAAAATCCACTCATAAATACTACACTTAAAGGTTAAACATATCTGTAAGCATTAATAGTAATATAAAAAGGGATGCATTATTTTTATATTTCTATATTTAAAGTCGAAATACTTATTTAAATGAAAAAATAGGATAAAATCTAAATAACAATAACAGTATAAGAAATAAATTTAATAGAATTAACAGATTATTATTTATTTTTTGAAAAAAAAGTACTCCAAACGTTAATTAAAGTAAAAAAAATAATACTCAATGCATTAACAAACCCTAAAATATTAATTGCTAAATCACCATTTTCAACACAATTAATTTATTTATTCGAGTTACTTAAAAATATTATTAAAAAAACAGTATTAATACATATATTAGGCTAAAAGTAAAAAAATTAGTTTTCCTTTAAAATTAAACATAAGATTTCTATTTCTTTTTTTATACTTAGTATTATTAATACCTTCCATAACATACATGAGGATTAACATTATTTATTTGAGTTTAAACTGTAAAATATTACTATTAACGACCATATTATATTTAAAGTATACATTATAAAAAATTCTATACGAGCAAATTCTTTTTAGTAGAAAATGTATAGAAGTGATATTATGTTAAATAATAAAAAACATGAAAATCCATTGCTTATTACAATTAAGAAATAACGAGAATTTTTATCACAGTCTTTTTCTTCGATTTATATGTATGTTTCAGCAAAATAGCTGAATATTATTAAGTATATGGAATATTTTAATTATTGTAAAAATATGTTTATTAATTGTATTTTAAACATTCTTAATTTATTTTTATGATTGTTAAATTATTTTAATTATAATTTTTTTTGTTAAATATAAAAAAAATTATATAAAAAAGAAATATTAATTTTTCCAAATTTTAAAATTATAAAATAAAAAAAAAAAAAATATAATAAGTATATAAAAATAATAAAATTCACTCACAAGCAATTTTATAATCAAACGAAGATAAACAAATCCCAAAAGCCTATAAAATAGAAAAAGGATATTAAACATCCAAATTAAATGCATCTTCTCCTATTCTTCCAAATTATAAAAATATATTTTCATCATTATTTTCATCGATTAACTAGAAATTTTTTACACTAGGCTTATCTACTCTTCCATTAAAATTAAGTACAAAAGCCTATACTGAATCATTCCATTTAGGTGGTTTATTAAAATAATGCAATTATTATTCTTTTCTTCCAGATTTGTACATTGCTAATAAACCTTCTTTATTACTCATAGGCTTAATTACTATTTATTATCCATTTTCCATAACTTCTGGTATAATAATTTTCATTTTCCTTGGTCCCCGAGACCCTAAAAGGTTTGAATCATAAATTATTAACCCCAATTCTTTCCTGATTTTATCCGGAAACTTACATTTTTTAGGATTTTCACCTATATCAAATAAATGAAACTCTGTTCCAAGGAAATTAGAGCGTACTTTTCCTAAAAAATCAGGAGATTTTTTCGATAAATTATCTTTGCTCATTGAAATCAAATAGTTTGATGTTTTATTCGAAGATCTTTTTTTACCAGTCATTAAATAGCGGTTATCTCCAGAAAGACAAAGGTGATATTTTGGATAAAAACGGGCAAAACCGGTTTTATCTCGTTTTATTGTCATTTATAAAATAACTCCTTTTTTAATTGGATTAGTTAGAAAATTCTACATTTCGCTACTTGTGATATTTTCTGGTAATGTTTTTTGGATTATTTCTTGTGGTTATTATTATTAATTTGATTAAGATTAATTAGCAACATCAGCCTGTTAGTCTTCTTCTTCATCAGATTCTAATTTCAATGTTTTGTTTTCTTCCTTCTTTTATAACATTTCGTTGTGTGCTTTTGCAGAATCCTCTGATTCATCACTAGAATCGCCATAAAGTTCCTTCATGACATTATTTGTGGCCTTTTTTTATAACTATTATTAGGTTTCTTCATTTACTTCTATTTTTTATTCATCTTTTTTTTATACATCTTTTTTTTATACATCTTTTTTTTATTCATCGTCTTTTAATACTATATCTTCGACTTCATCTTCATCTTCAAAATCATCTATATTCACTAAATTTTAATTGTTTTAGAATTACGCTTCTGTTAGCTTTACTTTTTGGTCTACACATTTTAATGGGTTCAATCCGCTTGGTTTTTAAGATAATTTTTGCATTCCTGGTTCATATATCATTTCGGATTTTTAGTCAGATTTTAATATAGTAGCTAATTTGTCGAAGTTTATGTCTGTTCCTTAACCGTATTTATAGTTTTGGCCAGGCTTTTAATTAGTCATTATTAAATGATTGTCATTAGAGTCTGCTTTTTTATTTTTGTAATTTTAAGTTTGTTAAGACTTTTAGTCATGCATTTGGTATTATTAATTTCTGCCAAATGCCTGTTTTTGTGTGTTTTTCTAGTTTTTACCGAAATCATCTTCGTCATCAGAGTTTAAAAACATTTTTTATTTTTTTGCTTGCTTTTATTAATTTTTTTTCTTTTCTTTTTTTATTTTGTTAATTTATTTAGTTCTTTTATTTGGTTTATTTTTTAATATTTTTTTTTTATTATTTTCTAAAAGAATAATTATTTATTTTATTGTGTGAAATCTATAATAAATAATATTTTTAATATGATGTTTCTATTATTTAAATAATTTTAATTTAATTTAAATATTGGTTTAATAATTTATGTTTCTTATCTTTAATTAAATAATACTATAAGAGATTAAAAATTAAAATAATATTTATTGATGTTATTAATATAATTTTATATAAAAATTACGTTTATGATTTTTGAATAAATAAATATAAATAGAATAGAAAAGTCATTAGATTAGATAAATAAAAATAAATGAAAATAAAACTTGAAAAAAAATTAGGATTAAAATATATATAATTCGAAATATACAATAAAAAAAAGTAATATATAAAAGCTATAAATTAAATATATAATATATTTATAATAAAAATAAAAATATATAAATATACATATAATATGTATATATATATATAATATATATATTTAAGGATAAATTTAATATAAAAAAAAAAAATTAGATTTATAAATAATTCAATAATTTATTTACAATAATATTATTATAATTTTTATATAATTAATTTTTTTTATATTTAAATAATATTTTAATTTATATTCAAATTTTTAATATTAATTATAAAATTGATTTAGAATTATTTTAATTTTTATAAATAAATTTAATATTTAATAATTTTCAAATTTTAACTAATATAAATAATAAATTCATAATAATATATATATATAAAACTATTTTAAAAATTAAATATTTTTATGAAAAAATTATTTATATTAAAAAAAATTATTTTTGAATTAATCATTTTTAAATATAATTTTATAGTATTATAATTAAAATTAATTATCATGCCATACTAAATGGTATCTTTAAAGAAACATAACAATCAATTACGTAAGGATATTTTAAAATTTTGTTCAAATTTTAAAAAATAAAAATATAAAAATATAAAAATATTTTCAATGAATTGTATAAAAAAATAAAAATAAAACAAAGAATTAAAAAATATTTATTTATAATTTAAAAAATAATCTAAATATAATATTTTATTATTATTATTATTATTATTATTATTATTATTATTATTATTATTATTATTTTTATTATTATTTTTTATAATTATTTATATTATAATTTTAAATATAAATAAATGTTTTTATATATATATATATATATATGTATTTTAAATATATATTTTTTTTATATATCTTTATTAATTTATATCATAAATAAATAATAATACAAAATATTTAAATTTCAATCTAAAACTTCAAGCTAATCTAATGGCCAATCTTCATATGATTTATTAGGAAGATATCTTCTTATAATAAAAGGTATTTTTTTTTAAACAAATTCTTTTTCAGCAATTGCAATAGGATCATAATCCTCTATTTAGTTTTTTTTTATCAAAAAATAAATAATAAATTAAAAATTAAAGTTTCAAATATAAATATATAATTTTTAAAAATTATTTTTGTTTTTTATTACTTTCATCTGTATCAACATAAATTGGTGAATTTTATGCAATTTATAATGCTCTTGTACCAATAATTCTTGCTTTTTCGTATTTTGTTAAAAATGGTGGAGTTACCCTTTATTTGCTATCTTAAGTTTTTTGATGATCTTATTAAACAATTAATAAATTATCTTCATATTCATCATCTTCTTCTTCTTTATCTTCGTCTTCATCTGATTCGTCACTTGATGATTTTTCAGATTCTGATTATTCTGGTGATTCGTCTATTTCTTGTGAATCTTCATCTAATGATTATGCTTCATCATCTATAATTTCATCATCTTTATTATCATCATCATAATAATCGCCGTAATCTGACATTTTTTTATAAATAATATATTATATTTATTTTGTTTTAATTAGCAAAGAAATAATAAATAGATATTAAATTAAATAAATATAAAGAAAAATATTATTAATAAATATAAATATATATATTTATTTATTCTAATAAATAAATATATTAAAGCTAAAATATTGTTATTTTATATATAATAATAATTATATTGTAAAATTTAGTTTAATTACAAGTTAAAATACAAAAATATAAAAGATCAAATTAATTAATTAATTATTAAACAAATTCTATTAATTAAATGTATATTATTCTATTTAATTATATCATTTTAATAAAATATCGTAATTAGAAACAATTAATTTAATTAAATATTAGCATTCAATAAATTATATATGAGCTGTCCTCCCAATAATAGTATCAAAATTTCTTATTTATTAACAAAAAAATAAAATAAAAATAAATAAAAATAATTACCTTTCTTAAATATCAAAATGTACATCTAATCTATTAAAGAAATCTGCATTAATTTAATCTAGAATATTTTTAGTCATTTCTGTGTATCTTTTTCCTTTTTCAGAATTTAATCCTTCTTTAGTTAATTAAATTCTAGCTGAATCAAATGGTGCATACCTATCTTAGAAGCTAGAAGCCAAACAAATATTTTTAAACCATCCAATACCCTTATATTAAGATAATTTATATAAAAAACACTCTTCTATTTCATTATGATCAGTAAGTGAAAGTTATTATAAACATTCACTTTTTTTCCATCTTTTTAAAAACCATAGTCCTGCTTCTATAATAATATTTGAATTATACATAAATCCTAAATGAGGAGATGAGAGAGTAATAAAAGAATACATTTTTTAACTATAATCTTCCAAATAAGGTAAAGCAGCTCTTATAATAATACCACCTAAACTAAATCCAATAAATGAAATTCTTAAAAGATAATAAAATGTATATATATATATATATATATATATATATATATATATATATATATATATATATATATATATATATATATCTAAACCTGCTTAAAATATCAACTTAACATGTTTCTTATATAAAATTAATAATCTCATTAGCAAGATTTTTTCCCATTTCTTAAATATCTCCAACTGTACTATCTTCATTACAATTAGAAGATAAAAAGAGCGATTCTGGATATAAATAGGTAAGATAATTTCTAAAAACTTTCATATCAAATGAATTTCCTTGAAATCCATGTACGAGAATAAATAAATGAATTTATTCTTTTATGTTTTTTTTGTTTATTTTATCTTCCTTTTTTATAATTGTTTCTTCGAAAATTAATGGGTGATTTTCAGGTTTTATTGATGGTTAGATTTATTCGATTTTTCTGATTCCTTTAAATTAATAGTTTTGTATTTTCTGTCGTGTTTTTTAAGCTGTTTTCTCGTTTTGCTCAGATACTTGGTTAGTGCTTGGATTTTACTTTATTATGTATATTTAATTTCGTTCTTTTTCTTCTTTTTAGTATTCTAAATTGAAGAAATATAAACAATATTAGGGCGATATTTTAAACAAATCTAAACATTTGTACCATATTTAAAGTATTTATATCCCTATTAAATTTGATTCATTCAAAATTGCGTGTGTAATGTTTTCGGGGTCTGTAGTTTTGTATCTGTTTTGAAGTATATAGTTTAAATCGTTTTGTTTATCAATGTTTTAGTTATTTGTTGTAGTTTCATTTATTATATATTCAGCATTTATTAAATTTTAAGGAGGTTACTTTTTATTTTATATTAATTTAGAATATTTTAATTTTTTATAATAAATAATACTAAAAATTTTTTAAATGTTTATTTTTGTTTTTCTGTTATGCATTTTTTCTTAACATATTCATAATATTTAAGTAAATTTTCATGCACTTATTGTTGTTTTTTAACAAATAAAAAATACATATCATCACAATTAATTTCTATATAATTTTTTTGCTTTTTAGATAAATATTATATTATATTATATTTGTATACTCCCATATTATTATTATAAAGTTTAAAAAACAGAAATTTTATTTTAATTTTTGCTTTCAAGTATTAATCGTTTTTATTCAGGAGTTAATTTTGCAAAATGACTTAATTATATAGGTTATGTTCTAAATCTAAAATCTAATAAATTAGCAAAAAAAAATTATATAAATATATATAAATATATATATATATATATATATATGTATATATATTTTTATAATTAAAAAAAAAAATTAAAAACTAAAAAAATACCTAAAGGAATTGCATGTATAAATATGTTTGCTAAACAAAAATTTTATTCTTCAAAAAATGCTGGAAAAAATTAATGAATTTAATCAAAAACATTACCTACCTTAAACTTTAATGTTTATAAACTCTTACTTTAGCAAATTATATTATTTTATTCATTTTTTTTTTCATTATCATTGTTTATACTCATAAAATCATAAAACATTAAATCTACTTCTAAAAAAAATTAGGATTTTTCCATATCTTTACTTGCGTCTATTTCTATTGTGAAATGGCAAAAATCATTCAATTCTACTTCTTCTTCGGAATATTTAATAAAGAATTTTTTGCTATAAAAAGCGCTTTCTTCCTCTATTATTTCGGCTTATTTATATAATTATATATCGCCTAATTTGATTAATCTTTTTTCTTCACTTTGATTGTGTGGGTTATAATTTTCTGATAAGTTATATGGATGGGCGTATATTTTCTTTTTTTTTTTATTTTAAATTAATTTTGGTTTTTTTTTTTTAAAAAAAACTTAATCTTTTCCATCTAGTTGATATAAAGTAAATTTTAAAAAATATAGACCTTAATAAAAAAGGTCTATATTTCTGAAATTTTAAACATGAATAACAATTTCAACAACAGATTTTACAGACATTTTATTTAATATTTTTTTGTTTTATAATATATTATTATATATTAACAAAATAAAAATAATATAAAATATTTAACTATATTTTTAAATATAAAAAATTTGATTAATTTTTTTTAAAAAAAAAATAAATAAAAAAATTAACTAATATTTTAAAAAACTAAATAATATACATTTAAATAAATAATAAACAACAAAAAATAAAAATTCATAAATATAAAAAAAGGGCAATCATGAGTAAAATAATAGATAATTACATCCTAAAAGAAATAGCGGGAAGCGGTCAATACGGTAAAGTATATAAATCCACCCATTTAAAGACCGAATAAGTATATGCTATAAAAGTAATAAAATTAGAAAAATTTAAAAGTGTTCCCTAACTTCACCAATTTACATTAAACGAGATCTAAACTCTTACAAAAATAAACAATCCAAATGTCATAACATTTATAGAAATGCTCCGTTCTTAAAATAATGTTTATTTAGTTTACGAGTTTTGCGATGGAGGTACTCTTGAAGATATAATAAAATAAAAAAAAATAATTTGTGAAAAAGAAGCGATACATATTTTTTAATAAATAATAAATGCTTTCAAGTGTATGTTTAGGGAAAATATACTACACAGAGATTTAAAGCCTTCCAATATATTATTACATAATGGAGTTATTAAAGTTGCAGATTTTGGATTTTGTAAAACCTTACTTTCTGCTTCTGATTTAACATAAACTATGGTCGGATCACCTATTTATATGGCCCCGGAAATTCTAAAAGGTTGCAATTATAATATAAAGGCAGATATATGGTCTATGGGGGTGGTTTTATTTGAAATGTTGTTCGGTTATTGTCCTTATGAAGATAAAACTATTGCCTAGTTAATTAATTAGATTGATAATAAATAACTGGTTATTCCAAAACATATTAATAATATTTCAGTTTAATTAGAAGAGTTGTTAATGAGAATGCTTACTATTGATCCTGATAGAAGAATCGAATGGAATACTTTACTTAATCACCCTCTTTTTGAGAAAAAAAATGAATAGTAGTAAAAATAATTGCAGTAATAAAAAGTTGATGAAAACAATACTAATTTATATATTAAATTCCTTATTTTTATTAGAAATAAAATCCTTTTCTAAATAAAAGTACTTAATGATATTTTGGAGTAAAATGATTAAGAAAATGCACCTGTAATTAGTTTTTTAATAATGAAAAATATTTCTAATTAAACCTAGTATTTAAAATAGACTCTTAATATGTATATTAAATAAGAATAAGATAATGGTTAGTTATTATAATTTGCTTAATTAATAAGTAAAGAAATAGATTTTGTAGTGGTTTGCTTGGATTGTTTTTAGTAAGAAATTAAAAAATTGGTTTAATTTAATAATTATTTTTAGAATAATATTTCACTTAAAAATGAATAAAATAATAATTTGGTAGATTTTGAATTCTGGAAATAAACCTTTATTAAATATATTAATAATAAAGGGGGATAAGAAAAATTAGATTAAAATTTTTAACATTTAAATGATATCTGTAATTGTTTTTTAGTTGATGAGTTTTTCGATGGTATGTATGAATAAAAATTTAATGAAAATGAAATTTAAAATAAAAAATTGGATAATATATTTTTGTAATAAACATTTAATTATAAAATTGAATTAATTAAAAATAAAAAAAAACCTTATGATAAAATGCATTTGTTTAATTGAAAATAAAATAATACTATATTCATTTATATTAAGGTTTATGTACTTTTATTTTTAATATTAAAATTTAATAATTAATCAATTTAATATACAATATAAATATTTATATGTAAATACAAACTCTAGTATATATAAAGAAAAATATTATGCTCTTTTATTTTTAGGTTTCAATTTAATATGCTTATAAAATTAAATATTTTAGGAATATCGATCGAACATATAATTTAAAATTATTTTATTTATTTATTTTTAAGAAAAAATAAAAACAAAAAAATTATATAAAAGAAAAAATAAATAAAAGTGTATTATTACTATTCAAATAAACGATATAAAAAAAATTAATTTATTATATTTTTATTTATTTATAATATTTATTATCTCATAAAAAATTTCTTATTTTACTATAATTACTTTATTTTTAGTTATAATAGTGTTATTTGCAATTAATTTTTAGGTGTATAAATTAAAACTTATATATTATTTATTTTTATTTTATTTTATTTCATAAACAAAAGAAATTTTTTATTTGTTTATAATTTTAATAAAATATGAAAAAAAAAAAAATTAAAGTTAATATATAAATTATAGGATAAAAAAATAATTCATATTTAAATTTTTAAAATTACAATTTTTAATTTATTATAGATTAATTTCTATTTTATATTTTTTTTAGAAAAAAAATATATAAATTATAAATTTATTTACTAAAGAATCTTAATTAAACTATTAAAAAACAAAATAAAAACAAAACAAATATGCAACCAAAAGCCTATTTACATTTTTCTTAAATTTAATAAACGTAAGAAAGTAAAAAAAAATATTCAATTATATATTACAATTTATAAAAAAAATATAAAAAAAAGGCCAAAGACAAAAGATATGTAAAATTATTTTCCAAATAATCTGATAAATTAATTCAAAAATAATATTAAACATTAATTATAAACTAATTAAAAATAAATACTTTCTTAAACAATTTTCAACAATTAAACACACAAAAAGTAAAACATAATATTTTTAATTTAATAATATAAATAAAATATATTTTTTATTTCAAGATAATTAGAATCTATTTTTATGAATTAAAAGGGAAATAACTTATATTCAAATAGAGCTTCAAGTTTATATTTAAACAAGGAAAAATTAATAAATATTCCTATAAAAAATAATTTGATTAATAATACTAAAAAAATATTAGTCTTGGATTTAGATGAAACATTAATTCATAGCAATAATAAAATTTTAGATTAATATGATTTTTGTATAAGTGTAAATTAATATAAATATTAAATAATATACTTAAATACATTTTTTTAAATATTTAAAAGTTACCTAAAGTAAGTAGAAATCCTTTCTACATAAATATAAGGCCTTAGGCTAAATAATTCCTAAAATAAATGGCTAATTATTATGATATAATTATATGGACTGCTAGTGTTAAAGATGTAATTAAAAAATATTTTAAAAAAATAAAATTTAATAATAATAAAAATAGTATGCTGATCCTATTATAAATTAATTAGATCCAGAAAAAAAATATATTACTTAAAAATTTTATAGACAACATTGTAAAGTAAATGAAAAAGGATATGTAAAAGATTTAAGACTTTTATGTAAAAATCTTAAGGATGTTATAATAATTGATGTAAATAAATATAAAAATGTTTATATATATTTTTTTTTAAATTTTTTTTTGTTTTTTAGAATTTATAAAATTCTTTTTCACTTAATTATTAAAATGGTATTTAAATAAAAGACTTTATTAACTCTAAAAAAGATTAAGAATTATAAAATTTATAACCTTTTCTAATTTATATGAGTTAATAAAATGATGTTAGAGATATAAGATAATGGAAATAAAAATATGATTAGTAATAAAATTCGATTATATAATAATTTTAAAATAAAAATTATTAAACGCCTTCGGTTTTAGTTTAGCTTCATGCAAAAACTCCTTTAAATTATAAAAAAATATTCATATTGCAGATCTATCAACTTAATAAAGTTTGATTACATATTAAAATATAGAAAGTACCTAAAAAAAAACAAGATAAAAAGTTTTCGATATACCTTGTTTCTCTTAATATTTATGATACATTAAAAATAATTAAAATTTAATAAAGAAATTTTAAAAATATATTATTATTATTTTTTTTAAAATAAAATCTTTTTGCTTTAATTTATTTATTATTTAAAAATTAAAAATACAAAAAAATTATATATATGAAAAAAATATAATATGTTTATTATAATTTTAAAAATATTCATAATTTTAAAAATATATGTATAAAATTACCATTTGAGTCCAAATTATAAAATTCCATCATATCAAGGAAGCCGAGATTAAGATTTTCTCCAAAAAGACATTATAATAAATTCAAATTTAAGTTCAATATACTGGAAACACTCAATTGATTATAACCAAATTGATAAAACATATTACATAATAGATTCTTAAAACAATATAATCAAAAGTATAAATAAAAAAGGAGAATTTCAGCATATTGCAGGTATTCCATATACATAAGATAGTTAAAAAACTGAACGGTATAGAGATGGTGATGTAAATAATTCTATATTTAACTAACCTTAGTCTTTAGCATATTTTATGAAAAGCAAATATTAAAGCTTGTTAGAAAAAAATAAGAAAATCGTTATAAAAAAAGATAATTGTAATTGCAATAATTTAACATTTGATTGTATTGATAATGATTATATTAAAAATAAGAATATTACATAAGAAAATTACGAAAAAAACTATGCTAAAATGGAGAATATATGTGAAGATTATACTCCTATAGATTTAAAAAAAGATGAATTTGATGAACCTGTGCTTTTTGTAGCTGATACTTATAATAATTGTATAAGGAAAATATATTTATAATAAAAAAATACGGTTACTGTAGCTGGTAAATGCGGTGAATAAGGATTTAAAGATGGACCTTTTGGAATTAATTTAATTTCATTACCAATTTCTTTAGCTGTAGATTAATAAGGTATTTATTTTATAATATATATATATATATAATAAATATAAATATAATATATAAATTTAATTTTTATATTTTATAATAAATATTCTTATATATATTTATTTGTGTATTCAAATAAATAAATATATATTTAATTTTTGTATTAGGTATACTTTTTTTTTATGATAGTGGAAATTAATATATTAGAATGTTGGATCCAGTTACAGGATTTTTAAGCACTTTAGTTAAGGGGGCTTGTAGATTAGATATTAGATCCGAACCTTTAATTTACAAATAAAAATTCGAGTCTAAAAAAGTAATGTGTTATAAAAATTGGATTAAAGTTGAAGGAATACCGAAAGAACATATTTATTATAATAAAATTTCTTCTATTTGTAAAGACCATGAAAGTATCTGTTTGGAATAGAAAAAATTATAATATAGTTAGATTAATAAATGATATTTATTATTATATTATTTTTTTAAATTTATAGATTAATAAAATATTTTAATTTTTAAAATAATTTTTTTAATATATAATAATATAATATATTATTTATAAAAATTTTTCATTTATTTTATATTTTTAAATTATAAATTTTATATTATATATTTAATATAAACTAATAAACAATTATATTAAAAATATATAAAATAAAAAATATAGAAATATTTTTATATAAGTTAAAATATTTATAATATTTATAATTATATATATAGAAATATTTTTTCATAATTTTTTTTTATTATAAAATATTTAATTAATTTATTTCTTTTAATTTTGGTTCTAATCTAATATAAATATTACTTAGTTAATCATTTTTACTTATATTTAATTCAAATATATATTTAAACATTTTTAATAATTATTATATATCATTTTAACTATATTTTTAGATTTATTTACTTTTTATAATAATAGTTGAATAATTTTCATTTAAAAAAAAAATAATATATATATATATTTATATTTATATTATATTATATATATTATATATATATATCTTTTTTTTTAATTATTTTTTAAATATTGATTTTATTTAAAATAAATATATTTTATATTTTTATATATTAATTAGAAAATTTTTATGAATTTTAAAAAAAAAAATCTTAAAATTTTTATAAAAAATAATATCTATATAATATTATTTTTTAAAAAAAATTAAAATAATATATATATTAATTAAATTAACCAAATATTATTCATAAATATATATATATATATATATTTTTAATGAGTTTTCATAATTTAAATAATACACAATTAAATGATTCATCTTCTACTAGTAATGAAGATAAAGTTTAATCTGTAAAAAAGTTGATATAATAATTAAAATCTAAAATACAAGAAGTAAAAATTAAATAATTAAATAGAAATATATATATAATAATGTTATATAATAAGGAAGAAAATAAAAGAAAAGAATATTAGAATTAATTAGAAGAAGAAAAAGAGAAAAATCAAGAATATGAAAACCGTTTAAAAAAATATTAAGAAAAATATAGACAATGACTTCAGAAATCGAGAATTTAGAATTTAATAATGATATTTTATAAAAAAATTGAAATTTAAGAAACATTATAAAAAGAAAAAGTAAATAATAAAAAATAAAAATATTTTAAAAAATAAAAAAATAAATAAGTAAAATAAAAACATCACATCGTTTAATATTTTCGAGAACATTTTTTCAAATAAATAAAAATAAATGTTATAAAAGCTACAAAATCAATTAAAAAGCACAGAAGATGAATTAGAAATAAAAACTAAAGAAACAGAATAAATACACGAGAATTTATATGAAACAAAACGCGATTTTAATAAATAAATATTTTAATTATAATAAGCTGTTTTATAATTTACAGGCACTAATTAAAATTTGAATATTTAAATTGAAGATTTGGAGAAAATCTAATCAGATTTATAAAAATAAATCGAAAATTTAAAAAATTAGAAAAAAAATGTCGAAAAAGATCTTGAAAATTTAAAAAAAGAAATTTCTTACTTATAAATAAAAAGCGAAAAAGAAAAAAATTCGCTTATAAAAGTAAATGAAATATAAAAAGAACTTTTAGAAATTTAATTTATACCTTTTAGAGAATATAATGGAATGTAAATATATGATTAAATAATAGAAAACATTAGTACAAAAGATAAATAATAAAAGGAGTTTTTGAAGCATTTCTTAACTTAATGGGATATTATTTATAAATAAATATAAAATTTAATTGATTGCTTAGTTTAAAAAATGTATATTTTCGAAACTAATTTATTATTAGAAAAAAAGAGAATGAATAAATAGTTAAAAAAAGTGATTAATTTACATTAAAAATGAACTTTTTTAAAGAAGAGATTTTAAAAGGTTTTTTTTGGGATTTTAAGACATTTTTTTTTCAGAGTTTTAAATGAGAATTTCTAAAATTTAAAAAAATGCTTTAGTAGAATTGGAATGGGAAGAAAAATGTGAAAACTTTAAATTGCTTATGCTTACTTTTATATAAAAAAATAAAAACCAAGTTTCTTTAATTTTCTAAGAATACTCTGAGTATTTAGAATATGAGAATATTTATGTTTTTTTGGAAAATAAATAATCCTTTGGAGATATAATAAGCCTAATTGGGGATATAAAAATACTTTTAGACACCTTTTTAGGTGTTTTGGATTCATTTTTTGAATGTTTAGAAGGTTTAATAGCCTTTAGTTGCAAAAGTAATTAAGATAATTAATATTTAGAAGTTATCAAAGATATATTTGCAAATAATAAAGAGAATTGTGTCGATAAATATAAAGAGGTTTTCGAAAAAATGAAAGGGTTGGTATTTTAATTATTTGAGAAAATTAAAAGGAAATCTAATTTGGAAAATTAAGCTTGTAAAAATAATGAATAAGTATAACTTTTAAAAAATGAATTTGTAAGTCCTTAAGGTTTTATGAATTAAAATGAAATCCTATGCACTAGTTTAGATATTTTTAAAGTCTGTTTTAAAGATTTTGGTACTATTTTTGAATATTTTGTATAGTTTATGGCTTTTAAGGAAGATTTTATATAGGAATAATTTAAATAATTAGACGTTTTTAAAGCAGTAGATGAATTTTTATTAAAAATTGGTAAAAATGTTAACTAAATTTGCTTTATTAATCATTAAAATGTTATTAAAGTATATTTTTTTATTTATTTTTTAAATATATATTACTTAATATGGTGTATTTTTTTTTTCAAAAGACTTAATAAACAATAATAAAAGAGCTGATATATATTTTCTCTCATTTTTTTTTATGTTTATTAAGTTATTTTTTTTTAATCAAAAAAATACAGAAAAAATATATAATAATAAATATTTTATATAGGAATTAAGAAATAAAATTTATTTTTAAAAAGATTAAATTAAAAGCTTGATGGAGGCTGTTAAAAAATAGAATTAACTTTTAGATGAAAAAGAAAGAAATAAAGATATTATTTAATAAGAAGGAGTTTAATAAATTAAAAATGTTGAATAAGTTTTAAATGATAATTTTGATAAAATAATATAAGAAATATAAACTAATATTGCACCTTTAGAAAAATGTTTAAATGATAATAGTTCTTTAGATAAAAGGTCTTTAAATATTTTTGAAAAAGGAAGAGAAAAAATTATTAATTTAGTATATTTGGTATATTGTTTTATTTTTTAAATAAATTTTTTTATAATATTTTATTAATATATATATATTTTAAAAATCTTATAAATTTATTTATTTTTTAATAGAATAATCAATTAGAAAAAAGATTAAAAGATTAATAAAATAAAATTGAAGATTATGAATAAAAGCTAAAAAAAGATAAATGAAAATATTTATATATATAAAAATATATATTTTATGTTTATTATATTACAATTTTAATTAATATATAGTTTATTATTAATTTTAATAATTATTTTGGTAATTTTTTTTTATTTAGATATTATGTAATATAAGTATATAAATATAAAGATATTTTACAATATATATTTATTTATTTAAAAATAAAAATTATATTAATAATACTTTTAATAATATAATAATATATAATTTTTATATTTTTTTTATTTTATTAATTTTACAATTATTTTCGTAATATTTTGATAATATTTAAAAATTTTAATTTATAATTTTTTATAAAAATATTTTTAAGTTCTATGTAATTTATTATTATTTTTATATTTTCAATTGAATCATGTTTTTTAATATTAAAAAAAAAATTATATAAATTAAAAATATATTATTTAATTGATAATTTCAATAAAATCTCAAAATATTATAAAAATAGATTTTATATAAATATTTAATTTAATTTAAAATATATATTTTTTAATTTATGATATGTTTTTATATAAATACCTATCTTATCAATTCTGAATTAATTTCTTCTTAATTTAAATAATTTAATTTAAATGTATAGAATATTTTTCATTTTAAAAATTAATAATTTTAATAATAGATAATTTTATAATATAATATAATTCGTTAATAAATATAAGAAAGAAATATAATTTAAGAATAATTCGGAGAATAAATATAATATTAAAGGTATAATAATGGATAATTTATTGAAATATCCAAATTGATTTGTATAGTTTATATAATTTTTAATTAATATTGATTTAATGAAAAATACTAAAAAATTAATAATAATATTTATTAAAGTACAAATTTTGAATAAATTTTTTTTTTTTTTTTTTTGCAAAAAAAGTTTCTATTTTTAAAATCCAATTTTAAGTATAATTTTGTTTTACTAATAATTTTTCTTTTTTATTTTTAGATTTTTGATATTTATGTTTATATAAAATATAATTCATTAATATTTTTAAAAATTATTTCCGAAAAATCAAAAGTTAGAAATTAAAAACGAGAAATAAAAATTGAATAATTTATGTAAATTAACTTAATAGAAAGTTACTTAGAAAATTCATGAAAAAAAAGCTTAATTTAATTATATATAATTAGTAAAAAATATATGATATGCATTAAATGCCATAATATAAATAATTTTAAAATTAAATATGAAAAAAAATATTTTTTTAGATGATTAAGTTAAAAGTATTTAAAAATATTTTTTTTATAAAAAAAGAAAAAAAAATTTACTTGAATATAATTATAAAATATTCTTTATAATCTTAATTTTTTTGGATTAAAAAAAAAAATACTTATCTATATTAATTTATAATTAAAAAAATAAAATCATTTATATTTAAATTTATGAAAGAATTGTTTATAAAATCTAATTAATAATTATTTAATTATATTGTTTTTTACATATAAAGTTTTTAATATTTTTTTTTTAGATATTTTATATTTATAAATATTTATAATATTTATGAAAATTAGTAACATTAGTTAAAAATATAAATAATATAAAAGCAAGTATTAAAATAAATATATAATTTATATAATCATATAATGTATTTAACAATAATGTTTTTGAAAAATAATCATTTTTTTAATAAAAAAACAAAATTTATTAGATTTACAATAAATATAAAAAATACATAAATAAAAATTTATATGTTTTTATATCTATATCTATATCTATATATATATTTATATATATTTATATATATATATATATATATAAATAAATATTTACATAAATTTAAATATATATAAATATAAATTATTTATCATTAAATTTTATTTAAAATTGTTTATTATTAACAAAAAATATACATAATTGTTAAAAACATAAAAATACAAAAATATATATTTTATTTGTTTTGCAATAAAAAAGAATAATATATCAATTATCTAATTCTTCAAATTCTTATGTTTCTGTTTCTTCATCTTCTTCTTTTTCTTCGTCTTCATCAATTAGATCAATTGCTACACCTTTTTGTAGTCCTTATATTTAATCATTTAACTAGCATTCTTCTTCATCACCTTCTTTATCATTTTCCATATCTTAAATATATTCCTATATAAAAAAAAAAAAATTAAATATTAAAAATAATAATTTACCTCTATAGGACGAGTAACAACATCAATTAAAGTTTATAAAACAAAAGTATCAACTTCATTAACAAAAGCTTAAAAGCAAATATTAGTAATCTCTCTAAAATAATCTTATTATTTTTTTTAAAAAAATGTGTATATTTAATATATACTTGATGATTTAGTCAATAAAGATACTAATAAATCAGATAAAACATGTATATAATGTTAATTTTCTTAAATAACTTCTTCACCATCTTAATTAATAATTTTTCTTTTTTTTTTGGGTTTTTCTTGTGTTTACTTTTAATTATAATAATTTATTATTTCTTAATATACTTAACTTAATTCTTCAAGATTTTCTAAACCTTCATCATTGTTATTAAATAATGTTTATATACAAACAGCAATTATTAGGTTACAAAAAGCTCTCTTTTTTTTATTTGATAATCCATTTTTTTCATCTATTTTTTTATTAATGTTTTCAGTAATTTCTAATTCTAATTTTTAAGCAAATTAAACGTATTAATATAAGCTCTTTTAATATAAATATATATAAATATATATATATATATATATATATATATATGTTATATATATATATATTATTACTTTAATAATACTAGATTATAATTTGTTATTTTTAAAAGTATCTGCTTTTTTTAATATATGTTTCAAAATATTAAATATAACTAATTCATTCTACTAATTTAAACCTATAAATATAGAACTAGTTTTATCCTTTTTTAAAATAATTTACATATTTTTTATTTTTTTTTACTTTTTATTATATTTTCAATGTCGAATGTAATAATGAGAAAAACAATTAAGATATTTAATTTTAATATTTTTACTAGAAAATTTTCAAAGTATTTTCTTATTTATATTCTTAATATTATTTTTCATATAAAATCTACAATTTTTAAATTGAACAATTTTCAAATAGTAAAAAAGCCACATCTAAAAGTAAATTTTCTGCGAATATATAATTTTAGGAAAAAGCTATTTCTGTGAAAACATACATTTCATTTAAATAAAATACATATTTTGAAATTTAATCTGAATTTTTATGCATTTATTTTTTTAAAAAAGCTAAATATTAGTTGCTTTCATTTTGAAATTATTAAAAAAAACTTAAAATTTAAACTGCTAATTATTATTTAGGATTAAATCTAAAATTGCTTTAGTTTTTCATAGTCTAAACTAATTCAAGAAGTACATTTGGGAAATTTTAATCATTTTTTACTCTAATTAAAGTTTAAATTAGATTTTTTTATATTTTTTAAGCTAAATTTTTCATTATTTAATTTTTAACATTAAAATTATTCAACCATAAATGAATTAATTCTTCTACTAAAACATGTTTTATATCAGAAGCTTGGAAAACATTTTTTTTCAAAAAGTTTCTCAATAAACATAATACTACAAAAAACAATTTAAAATTTGAATCATTCTAAATCTCACTTAAAATACCTTTCCAGAATAAATTCCATTCATTTTTTTTCCCTTTCCATATTTCACCTAAATAAACAGATAATTCTTTACACAAAGGACTTTCTAAAGGGAAAGAATCTCTCATTGAAGTTAAAATATTCTTCAAATTTTTAAAATTACCGACCTTGTCATCTAAATAATTTTATTAATTAAACACTGCACTATTATTTTTATGCGCATAATAACCAATGATAAGAGCTCTCAAAGATACCGAAGAATGCACTTTTAATAAAGGTTAGAGGACATATTATAAAAACAACTTTGATTTTAACTTGAAATTATTTTTAGATTAAAAGATATCAGAGCATAAATCTAAGACTAAATCGGGAAATTTCTACAAATCAATAGCTAAAACCTCGAATATAATTTAGTAAAAATGTTAAGAATTTTGAGATTTATCGATTATTTAAGCTAGAATTATAGATTTGAAAATTGTTAATTTACCAATTGTAAAATGCTTTAGTTCGGTTTTTGAAATAGCGTGCTTTTGGGCAGTTTATTCTAAGGTTTAGTCGATTAAATTTTATACAGAAATCAAAGAATTGAACTTCTCTAATAATTACTTTATTAATATCCCGTAGTTCATTTATGTAGATAATACTGTGCTTTAGCCACATGCCCTTGTACTTCGCTTTAATACATAGTCGAGATCTTCAGAAACTTTGGGACCAAAATTAGATTCGAAATTATTTGTGTAGTTTTCGGATTTTGTATGAGTTATTGCTTGGATGGTTTTAAGTATTTTTTCGATACTTTCTTCTACTTTATTAGAAGATTTTGATGATTTCTTATATGGTTGGCTAAGTTAATCAAAATATGAAAGCAAATCTTTATCGTTCATTTTTGTTTTTTTCTTTTTGTTAATTTCTTATTGTTTTTTTTTATTTTAAGTAAATTTAGCTTAAGGGTTAATTTTGATTTTAATATAATCTTTTAAGATTAAAATAAAATATAATTTTTATTTTAATATTTATATATAATATAAAATATATTATTTAATATATAATTAAGTATTTAAATATAAAAAATTATTATTATATCATAAATATTTATATTTATTATTATATTGTAAAAATATTTAAATAAAATAATATAAAATATCAGAATTATTAATAGGAATAAATATAATATAAAATAATATATATAAATATATATATATATATATATATTTAATTATAATATATATATATATTACATATAATATAATTTATATATATATTTTTTTATTAAATAGTTTGTTTTATATAAATAAATTTTCATTTATTTATAATATTCATTATTTATTCTTTTTTATTAAATTCTAAATTCAAGCTTGTTAATTTTTATTATTTTAGATATTTTACTATATTAGCAAGTTTTTTTAATACAAAATTAGTAAAATTAGTATTTGAACTAAATAAATAATAAAAAAAAAAATTAATATAATCAATATATTTTACTAAAAATCTAAATTCAAAGTTTTTAATTAATCAAACTATTCTAAAGTTAAAATTAGCATATCTAATGCTTCATCTGTAAAATTTTAATTTGCGTAAAAATCTAAGTTAAGTTCATTTATTTAATTTAAATATTTTAAACTTTCTGCTATTTTAATTAAACCTTTATCTGTAAAATTTTTAGTATAACTTTTTTTTATATATTAATTAATTTTTTAATTATAAATAGAATATTAACCTAAATTTTAATATTAAAATATTTATATTTTTGCATTATTCTAAACTGTTAGATAATTAAATTAGGTTAAAATCTGTAAAATTTTCATTTAATCTATATTATGAAAAATTAATATTATTTATTTTTAAATTATTTTTAATTTAAAAATTTCTTACTAAAAATTAAGTCTTAATACTTAAAGTTTTTATAAATTAAATATAGATTAGGATAATATTTCTAATCCTTTTTCTCCGAAATTTTTATTATAACTATTTTTATAAAATATTATTTATTAATATAATAAAAAATAACTAAAAATTTATTCTAAAAAACGTTATTTCTTTTAAATCTTTAAATGATTCGCTAAATAATTATAATCCATTATCAGTAAAATTTTTATTGTAACTTTTTTTATATATATTTTTATTTAAAAAAAGAATAATTTATTTATTTACTATAAATAAATTAATATTTTTTTTATTTAAATAATTTTTTTTATTTATTTTTTCTATAAATCTATAATTTTTTTTATTTTTTTATATATTTTTTAATTTTTTTACTATAAATCTATATTTATTTTATTCAAATTTTTCAATCCCATAATTCCTTTAGATATATATTCTAATCCTTTATCTGTGAAATTTTTATTATAGCTTTTATTAATTTATTTTTTTAAATAAAAACTAAAAAAAAAAAAATATTTATTTAATTTTATACTAAAAATCTAAACTCAATTATTCTATTTAATCATTTTTAATTAAATATTAATAAATTTCAAATAATACATTGTCTGTAAAATTTTTATTTTATCTTTTTTTATTTATTTAATTAAATTAAAAGAAAATAAAATAAAAAATAATTATTACCTACAATTCAAAAAAAGTTATTTTATTTCATTGTTATTAATGTTTTCTTTTATAAAATTAATTAGAGTTAAATCATTACTAGTAGGTTTACTTTTTTTAAAAAAATAAAAGATAAAAGAGTATAATTATTAATTAAAGCAATACCTAGTCCTTTCGAGTATATGTTAAGGTTTATTCTAGTTATCTTCTTTACAACTATTTATTAAACTACTACCTTAAACTAATTCTTCTTTATTTTATAAATTTTCATTTGAAGTAGTTGCAGATTTATCTTTAAAAGTAAATTTATATATATATATATATATATATATATATATATATATATATATATATAATATTAATTTAATAAAACTATTTACTTATTTAATCGAAATTTTCAGAATTATTAATATCATTTAAATCATCAGATAGAATCGGAGAAACACTATCTGGAGTACAAAAAGTTTTCTGATTTTAAAGCTTTGGTGAATAAATAGTCTAAAAAGTAAAACCTTAAGCATAAGAAAGAGGAAATTTTAATTAATTTTAAGGATTTTTAATAGAATAATATTTAGGAATTTAAAAATCATGTTTTTTTGCATATTGGATTAGTTATTTTAAATATTTTTCTGCACTTAGTCTTTTAGTAGGATCTATTTATATCATAGTTTTTGCAATTTAAAATAAATAATTATTATTGTCAAATCCAAGGTTATCTGGTATTTACCCTAACATAAAATGTGAATAATAATAATTGTATAATTTAGATTAAGGATTTTCATAATCAAAATTGAGATGATTACATAACATAAGAAAAATAATTCCTATTGAAAATATGTCTGCCTATTTACATTTAAATATTATTTTTATATTAGCTTTAAACAAAAAAAATAACAGATTGTTTGTAGCATTTACTATGAACTTCAGGGGCTAAAAAACATGGTGTTCCAGCCTTTTAATTTATTAATAAATGTAATAATATTAATATATATATATATATATATATATATATATATATATATATATATATATATATATATATATATATATTACAAAAGTAGTTATTATGTTTCCATCGATTTCTCTTGCTAAACCTAAATCAGCTATTTTTATTTAATATTATTTCTTTTTTATTTATATATATATATTTTATTTTATATATTGTATTTTGAAATTTTTTAATTGTATACTTTTTTTAAATAAAAGTTTATTAATATTTTTAAATTATTAATATATATAATTTATAATGATTTATTTGAATTATAATTTTTATTATAATTATTATTTATATTTATATATATTTATATTTATTATTATTATTTAGTTTTCTAATTATTAAATTAATTTTTTTATTATAATTTATACATATTTTTGCATTTCCATCTTTAAATAATATATTAGATGCTTTTAAATCTCTATGTATCATATTTTATTTATGAATAGTATTTACCCCATCTAATATATTTATAGCTATTTTAATCATTATATCTAACTTTAATACTTTTTTTTGTATTCTTAGTTTCGTTAATAAATCTTTTAATGATTCTTTTTTTTTAACAAATATAAATTTAAAAAATTAATTTATAAATACCTTCACATAATTCTGTTTCTATAAAATAAAGCTTTTTATTTTTTTTGCTAATTATTTTTTAAGATATATATTCTACAACACATTCAGATTTACATTTTTATAAAAATTCTGCTTCCTTTTAAAATTATTTTATTTATGAATCTATTTTTGGATCAGCTTTTAGCACTTTCAATGCTACTTTTCTTAAAATATTGTTATTAAATGCTTTCAAGACTAAGCCAAAAGACCCTTCGCCTAAATAAGCTATTTCATCATATTTTTATTCCTTTAATATATCTATTATTAATTATAATAAATCACTATCAAAAACTTATTGATTTTATATTTGTTTTAATATTTAAGATGTTGAAATTATTGATTCTGTTTTATTTTCTTACTATTCGTTTTCATTTACAAAGGCACGAAACAAATATTTTATTGCTTGCATTTTTAATTTTTGTTATAAACTAAGTTTTTTGTTTTGTTTATATATTTTTTTTATATATTTTAATTTAAAATTTTATCATAATTTTTTTATTAATGAATTTTATTTAATGCGTAAAATTAAAAATTTATATAACTTTAAATGAATAAGTATGATTATTTTTAAAAATATATAATTATTATTTAAAATATCTATTAATTTAAATTATAAATTAAAATATTTAAATTATTATATTATAATAAATGGGATATTAGATAAAAAATTATATATTTAAATTAAAACAATTATCTTTTTAATATTTTTTTTAAGTATAATTTAAATATTTTATTATCATTAATTTTTTTTTTAATATATTCAATATTTAATTTAATATTTCATATATTCACTAAAATAAAAACAAAAATAGATATATTAATAATATAAGTATAAATAAATACATATATTTTAAAAATCATATATTTTAAAAAGTATCTTTATTATTTATAATATGTTATAAATCAAAGAAATTCTCAAGTCTAAAAATATATTTAAAGCAACTTTTTTCAAAAACAACTTAATTTTATTCCACTTTAAGATATTTTCTCAAAACTGGTACGCAAACAAACTCAAAAATATGAGCTAAAAAATACTAACTTAATGGTAATCCTTCATTATATATTTTATGTGAATTTTTAACCAATATCTTGTTTTCGAATTACCACCTACTTTCATCTAAAGAAATAAAAATTCCATTTTCTTCATTTCTTTCAATGTTATAGACAGAAACTTTAATTCCTAATAATTTATTGGCTTAATTTCCTATTAGTTCGAAACTAAGAGGCTGTGGATATTTTTTTTATTCAAAATAAAGTAAACGAACGTACCCTCCAGTTACTTTCTAACACTTAATAATCGGATTTTCAACACGTTAGTTACTTTTTACTACACTTTATAAAGATTCATCGAATTTCTCATGTACTGTCAATGTAAAATTTTCCACAAGTAATGCTAATATTGCATTTTTTTCTTCTTTACTGCACTCCTCGTATTCTATATTATATAGAGCTTTTATTTCAGCAAATGACATATTATAAATTCCTTATAATTTGATTTTTTCTCCCGAAGAACCGAAAGTTTAATAAGCATTTTTGAGAAAAATTTATACGTTTTTTTTTTAGGAAGAAAAAGTTTAGATTGATAATTAAAGTTATTTTTTTTATGTCAAAGACCATATTTTGATCTTAAAATAATATTCAGAAAGTAATATTTATTAAAAATTAAGACTATTTTAAAGAAAAAAAGTATGTATTTCTTATAAAAATTCATCAAGGAATAATACAAAACTATTTTCATTTAAAATTTTATATTATTATATTTAAAAAGATGTATTTTATGATAAAAAAGAAGTATTTTATTTAAGTTTTCTACTATATAATTCTTTCCAAATTTCATTTTTTTAACTTTCTGTTTCTTCAGTATTTTAAATGATTAAATTTAATTCATTTTTTAAAAAATTTTCATTTATATTATTTTCTTAAATTTCAAAGAGCTTTTTTTAACTTCCCATATCCATTTCAAAATCAATAAAAGCACTTTAATTTTTCTGGTTTTTTTCCTATAAAATCAATCGGAAATAATTACCTTCTATGTGGTGAAAAAACATTAAAAATTCGCCTTCATTTTCAACTTTTTTAATATAAACTTTACTTAATAATCCTACTGGATTTTTAGTTATTTTTACTTCTCTTTTTTCCTCTTCGAAAGATAAAAAAGGCTATATTATATATCTTTATAATGAATATGAATTTGTGCACATTTTTAATGTTAAATTTATTGGAAGTATATGATTTAAATTTAAAAATTAGATAAGTTTTTACAATTGAGATTAAGTGAGGACTTATTAGGCTATTTATTGGTTGTTTTATGTTATTTTTATTGATAAGTCACCTTTTTAATTTATATTAGTGGATATTTTATAGGTTTTTTAATAAGTTTTAGTTAATGTCAGTTAGGGTTAGGCTTTTATATTTGTTAAGAGTTCTAAAAAGTAGTCTTTTTAAAATTACTTTTCTTCATTTATTAGTACTTTTTGGGGAACATTTCTTCTTTTTTTTGGTTATTATTATTATTATTCAGTATTATTTATATTTTTTTAAATTTAAATTACTATAGACGATTCTTAGGGATTATTAGTATTTATTTATTATTATATAGGTTTTTAATTTTAAATTTCGACTAATTTTAATTTTAAATCTTATAATTTTGTTTATATATCTTCCAATAAATTAGAATCTTTATTCTATTTAAGATTCTCTATAAAAGATGATATTTTACAAGACAAGTCTTTAATTTCGTTATTTTCTTCTTTAATGTTAATATTTTCTGAAATTTTTTAAATTTAAGAATGTAATTCAGCAATCTTATTAGTTTCATTTTAAAAAATTTACAATTTTTCATCTAAAATATCACTTTCTTTATATGATTTTTCGTCTTTTTCCTATAAAAAAGTATTTGTCTGTGGTTAAAAAGGTTCAAAAATGCTTTTTTAAATATTTCTGACTTTTTTTATATGAAGAAACTCCATTAAATTAACTTAAAAAGGGAAGATATTATTATTATTTTCCCAAAAAGAATTCTAATGATTTTCATGCAAAAAACAATTTTATATTCTGAAAATTTTTTACGTAATAACATGAGAAAACCCAAAGTATTTTTTAGAAACAGAAAGCGCGTTTTTTAAATAAGAAAACTCTTATTAATTTCCTTTATCAATTTAGCTTTTTTTCCTTTATAAAATTTCTCCATATATATAAGCGTATATTAATATAGGTAACTCGTTCATAAAAAAAGGGTCTTTTTATAAATATTCCTTTTAAATGTATTTTATATTCTAGAAAAGCTTACTTTCACACTATTCAATACTTTATAATATTAAATTCTCGGCTTCATCGTATTCTTCGAGTAGAATTTTTAAAATTCCAATATTGTTTAAGATACATGAAGGTATTTAGATAGTTTATTAGTTTATATATATTTAATAGATTTTTTCGAATACTTCTATTGCAGTTAAATAATTGTACATTGATAAACATGAAATCGCTAAATTATTCATATATGTTAATGTTTGAATCAACTTTTTGTCATTATTTAAAATTTTCGTTTATTAAGTTTATGTTAGTTATGATAATATATTTTCGGAAAATTAAAGCTGTTTATATATTTGGGATCGAGGGATATTATTATGGATGGAATATGTTATGAATTTACAACTATATTAAAATAATATGTCTAATTCGGAAGAGTTAAATGTATAGAGTTATTAAGTGTAGTTTTGGATGAATTCGTAAAATATTTCGTAGGCATCTTTTGTTTTTGTTTTATAAAAGGAAATTTAATAAACATATTAATTTTGCGAATTTTTCTTATTCAAACATTTTTTGTTATTTTATTTTTAATTAAAGGGATTTTATTTATGTATTTTTTTATTTTTATTTTTATTTTTATTTTTTGGTATTAAAAAAAAATGTTTTTTATGTATATTTATATATTTTGTTGTTGTTGCTTTTTATTTTTTAGTATATTGTTATGTATATATATAGCTATTTATTTTATTTAATCCTTTCTTTATATATTTAAGTTTTAAAAAATAATTAATTTTTCTCTCTTTTTAATATTTATTTTAAAATTTTATTGAAAGTATACACATTCTATTAATAATTATTAGTATATTAAATCTATATTTATTTTTAAAATATTATTGAAAGTAAATAAACATTCCATTTTCAAAATATTTTATTTTTATATAAGTTTTATTTAATTAAAATTTTAAAATATAAATTACAATATGTTGTTTTTTTTATATTAATTAAATTTATTGGAATAAATAAACATTTTTTATATTTTGAAAATTCAAATTTTAAAATTATAAAATTTTAATAAAAAAATTAAAAAATTAATAAAAATTAAAAAATAAATAAAAATTTAAAAATTCAAATAAAAAACACTAAAAAAATTAATAAAAATGGATGAAAATATAGATATCATAACTTAATCTATAGAAAATAATTATTAATAAATAATGAGTTTCTAAATGTCTTAATAATAACAATTCCATAAACTCAGTTAAACTGTTAACAAATAAAAGTCTGAAATCTAAAAACAAATGTAAAAAGAATAATAGAATTAATAAGAAATATAATCTTTGAATTAATAACTTAAAAGTCTTTATGAAAGATCTATTGATAAGGAAAATGGCTATTTAAATAGCATTAATTAATTAGAATAAGAAAAGAAAGACCTTTAAAGTTAAATTGTAAGATTAAATGAATAAGTTTACTAATCTAAATAAGAAAGAGATGATATATTTGAAAAATAAGTTTAAATACTTGAAAAATATAATTACTTATAACGTGAGTATGATTCAACTTAGAATGAGCTAAATAAATTAAAAGATAAAGAATCTATTTGTAAATAATTGATTGGGCTTTCAATTGATAAATTCTAAGAATATTCAAATGAAACAAAAGAGAATATTTAATAATTACTTGAAAATCAAAAAAAAAAATATTTAGATACTATTAATAATTTTGTCAAATAATTTATTAACAAGGACATTTTAAACAAAGATTTTCTAATACAAAATTCAGAATAAATGTAAATTAAATAGATTTTTATATATAATTTATTTTTTATTTGTTAACATTATTTTTAATTTATTTATATTTTTTATTAAAAAGTCAAAGTAATACAAATGGAGAATAATAATAAAATATTCAAAATAGTAATAATTTAATTATTAATGTAAATATTTTTATTTATTAAATTATATAAATAACCATTTTATTCAAATAGGAGATTTAGTTAGATGAATAATTATTATAAAAAGACTAAATTATTAATTAATTAAAGTAAATAATATAATAAATGATTATATTTATGATTAATTTTATATCATATAATTTTTTAAAAAAGATAATAAATTTAAAATTTTTTAAATGAATCTTTTAGTTCTTTGTATTTTTTAGATAATTATATGAAATAGATTTCAGAAAAATCATCTAATTTTGATTTACTTAATTAAACTAAAACTATAATTTAAAATATGATAAAAATTGCAAATGTAAAAATATACACATATATATATTTTATTAAATAAATAAAAATATATAAATTAAAAAGGGAGATGAAGTCAAAGGATTTGTAAACAAAAAAAGAAAAATGAATGAAGTTTTAGTAATAAATTTAGAATGATTTTATATATAAAATATAAAATAAATTAAAAAAAAAAAATACATATATATATATATATATATATTTTATTTATTATTATTAAAAAAATTGAATAAATATAAGAAAAGTCAAAAAATGGTGAAGTAATTATAAACTACATGTTACTTTTAAATAATATATATATATATATACTTAATATTATAAAAAGAATAAAAATTAAAAGAAATAAAAAGAAAAAAATAAATAAACAAGCGTTATATACTTATTATAAAGATATTAGGTAGTTCATTAGTTATTGAAATAAAAACAATTACTTTTATAATATATATCTTTCTTAATAATTTTATTTATATATAAAGTTATAAATATTAATTTTATAAAAATTATATATGTATATATATATATATTATTTATTTTTTCAATTCAGTATTATTTAAAATTATTTTACAATTTTTATTCAAAATCTAACATTTTTTATTCTAAAACACTCTGAGTTCTATAAAATCTTTAGTTAAAATCATCTTATTTATTATTTTTCGTACAAGAACTATAATTAGATACATTAAAGCCAATATTGCTATGATTTCTTTAATGAACAGTATTATATTAATTTGTATTTTTAATAAATTTAGCTTCTTTTACATTAGGAATATGTAAAGTATTAAAATTTTGATTTTTAATTCTATTTAAAATCGTTAAATAACTTTGTTCTGGAGTTTATATTAAGTTACTTTGAAATGCTAACTCTTTTTTGGGAAAATAATGCTCATCTTCTAAAACTAAAGGAGATCGGTTTTATTAAAATTTAGCCGAAAATAAATAGGAATCATTATATTTTTAATTTTTTTCAATAATTCTTTTATATTTTTCATTTTCTATTTTTAAGTTTACATTTTCTTGAGTTAAATTTTATATTTAATTTTAAAAAATAGTAACCTTGTGATTTAAATCTTCACAATATTTCATTATTTTTTAAACTTTTTCATTCTATTCATTTGTTTGAGTTTTTTAATTTTCTTTCAAAATATTAATTTCTTAAGTCATATTTAATATTTAATCATCTTTTTAGCTACTAATGTATATATATATAAAAAAAATAGAATATATGTTATATATATATATATATTTTTTTTAACTATAAATTTTTATCTGAAAAAAGTTAATCTATTTTAGTATTTTCATGTATAAAAGATCTAATAGGTTAATATTCTAAAATTTACTCATTTTTATCTAAAATACTACAATTTTATCCTAAACTAACCACAAAATCATATCCGGTATATATTTTTTTAATAAACTTATTTTCGAAAAAATTTGTTTTTCCAATTATATTATTATTTAACTCAAAAACACTCTATTATTAATTTATTGCAATTCCAAATTAATCTCCAATTGATAATTTTATAAATTTGTCATTATTTTTTATTATTTTTTAAGGAAAAAGCTTATTTTTACCAAATAAATATAATTCTCCGTTTTCGGTTATTAGTCCAGAATATTAACCCGCTGCTATTTTCCAAACTTATTTTATTTAAAGCATTGTAGGGATACATATATTTTAGTTTTTATGCCCTAATCCTAATTATCCTTCGTCGTTTTATCCACAAGTGTATAATAAATTGTTTTCATCTAAAATTAGTGTATGGTAATATCCACATTTTATCTTTCGGATTTTTTTTTCCAGTTTCACTTTAGTTTGTTTATTTTTATTTTCGAAATCACCAGTTCCTAATTGACCTAACTAGTTATTTCCAAAGCCATATAATTATCCATTGGCTAATTTTTATTTAATTTAATTATTTTTATTTTTCTTTTATTACTTAGCATTATAATCGAATGATAATATCCTGTTGATATCTTTGAAACTTTATGTTCATTTTCTAAATTTAAAAGCTAAGGATTATAAAATGGGCTTTTATCATTTACAATACCTAATTATCCCTTTAATTTATATATATTTATTTATAATTTTTAAGTTTATTTTTTTTGTTTTAAAAAACATGAGTATTGTCTCCCCAACAAAAAATTTATCCATCGTCTTTTATTTAGTTAAATTTATGAATAATTATATATATTTTTATATTTAAAAATTATTTTTTTAGGAAATATTAGTTAATACCTGTTAAAGATAAGGTAAATGAGTGTCCACAACTTACTTTTTTTATTTTAAATCTAAAAAAAATAATATTTTTTTTTTTTTTTTTTTTTTCTGCTAATTTAAAATAATTAAATATTAACTTTAACAAATCTTCAACTAATTAAGGTTAAAAAGAGTTATTTAAATTTTATTATCCGATTCCAAGTTAACCAAAATTATTACTTCCTTTATTTATAATATAATAATATTAATTAAAAATATATTTCTTTTTAAAAAAACCTGTCATATATAAAATCTTATCATTAGTTATAAAAGCAGTATGATTAAATCCACAAGAAACTTTATCAATAACTATACAAAAACTACATACTCTTGGCATGAGATATGTTTTGGATTCTCCTAAACCTAATTATCCTTATAAATCGGCTTTTTATTATATTTATATATCATTAATTTTTTTATATCTGAATTAAATTGGTAAAATAAATAATTTAATATTTACATCCCCATACATATATCTATTCATATATATATTTTTTTTATAATAAAATTATATAAAGTTTATTTTTTTAAATATATATGTATTTGCTTTTGTATAATAATAGTTTAGCTTTCCAGTTTGATTATCCATCTTAATTTAAAAAAAATATATATATATATATTTTTTCTAACTTCTAACTTATTATTATTTATTTTATTTATAATTTATAGTTTGTTATATTTTTTTAATAATATTTTGCATATTTTTTAATTCAAAAATTATAAATAATTTAAAAAATTTATATTTTTTTATTTGATATAAATATTAAAAATAAATATCTTAATATACAAATAATATTACATATAAAAATAATTTATTAATTTTATTCTATTAATGAGTATATTTTCAAAAAGAAAGCATTATTTAAAATAACAATATTTGAATCAATTTACTTTATTATTATTTTTAAAAAATATTTATTTTTTTATTCTTATTTAAATTTTTGATATACTATTTATATAACATTGATAAATTAAATTAAACTCATTTTATATAATTAAATATTCTATTAATATATTTAAATTAATAAAATATATTAATAATATAAATTATATTATTTTAAAAAAATATAGAATTTGTTTTAAGTTTATATTTAATGTAATACCATTATAATTTTATCTTTTTTAAATTAAAAATCTGAAAATAATGATAAATTGAATTTAATATATTTATTCTTTTGTAATTAATATTCCATAAAATCTAATTATTAAATAAATATATTATATATATTTAAAAATAACTAAAAAATTATATATTGAATATTTTTATTCGTTTGGTTATAATTATTATTTAATATTTTTAGCATAGAAAATATTAAGTTTCTTTTTTTGATTATAATTTATTCTATCTTTTATGCAAAGTATATATCCTAATTTTTAAATACAATTTAAAATTAAAATAGTCATATTAATTCTTTTTTTATTTTTAATTAATAATCTTATATATTATATTAATTATTTATTAATTGCATCATTTCTATATTATATTTCTGTAATTAAATTATTTTATTCATATTTAATTTAAAATGAATTATTTACTTAAAGCTAATTTTTCCATCATGATTCCTAATATTAAAAAAATAAATATTTTTAAAAATTTATATAAAATTACATATTTAATTTTTAGTAAAAAACTATAAAAATATTTTAAAATAGATATAATGCTTTTTTGTATTTTAAATAAGTATTTTTAAAAATTAATATTAAAAAATAAAAATCTATAAAGTAATTTTTTTATATATATATTTCAGAATATTAACATTGAAAAATAATTATTACCAATACAAAAAATATTATTTCAATGCATATCGAAAAAAAAGAATTATTAAAATTTAGATAATTAAAAAGAACTATTTTATTATTTAAAAAAAAAAAAAATATAATATAAAAAAACATTAATTATATATATTTAAATATTTTATTTTTTAATATATTATATAAAATTATTATTTTATTATTTATATTTTTTCTTTATAAGTATTTTATTTTTAGTTTGCATATTTATTTCTACGATTTATTTTTTATATTTTTTTGTTTTCTATAATCTTTAATACTATTATTTTTAGACATTATTTTCTATTTCTATTTCTTTTAAATTTTTTATTAATTTTAAATAATGTATTTTTTAATATTTAATTTTCAAATATTACTTATATATTTATTTAATTACTTATTTTTTAATATAATAAATACTTTATTTATAATTAATTGTAATTAGTTTATAAATCACAAGTTTTATAAAAACATCGATAAATTTATAATTGTTTATTATAAATTGATATTTTTTTTTCTATGTTTTTTAATAAAATTGAAAATTTTCTTAAAAAATTATGGTAAATATTAATAAATAAATTTAAAAATATAATTTTTATATAATATAAATAAAAAGTATATTTTTTTAATCTAATAAATATATATAATATTTTAAGTATAATTGAAAATATATTATTACAAAAATTTGATTCAAATTATTTATTTTATCAAAATAATAATTTAAGCTTTTTTAAAATAAAATATTAATTTTATAAATATATATATATTTTTTTTTCCAATTATAATGTTTTTAGATTTTTATTACTTTTAATATTTTTTTTATAAAAAAATCATATTTCTAATATAAAAAAAATGATCATTAGTTCTTTTTTATAAAGTAAAATCTTTTTATAACATATTATTAGTTTAATTTAAAATAATAATAAATATATAGCTTTATTAGTTTTTTAAATTTATTGGTTCGTTCATTTTAAATACTTTTTAATTAAGATAATAGAGTTGATTAATATGAATAATTATTAATGAAATGGTAATTTAGAATTAATTTAAATTATTAATATTATCATTTATTAAAAAAGGATTATATTGATATTTTTCATAAAATTTGATGATTTATTTATTATTATATTTAACTTTATTCCATTTAGTTATTATATTTTTAATTATTATAAAATTAATATATTTTTCAGAAAAACACAAGTATTTATTTTAAATTTGTATACAAAAATAATATAATATAGATTCATGTATAAATGATTAGAAAAATTATTATAAAAGCAGATCCTGATTTATTAAATACTTTTTGCTTAACTTTAGTTTCAAAAATATTAATAAGAATAATGCACAAAGTATAAAAAAAAATCTTAAAAAAAAATTATAAAATATTAATTAATTTGATATTTTTAAGGCTCATATTTTATTAAAATCCATTAATTTACCTGTTGTAGAAAATGATTATAATTTAACATAGGAGATAAGTAATTATTTGAATAAATATAAACCATAAATATTAAATAATTCATTTGTTGACATTAATTAAAAAAATAAAAATGATCAAAATGTAAATGAAGATAAATACGCTGAGTTTTTAAATATGTCAAATTTGAGTAATATAAGTATTTAAAGTATTATAAAAGAAAAATATTAAAATATTAATGAAAATAATAATAAAAATAAATAATAATAATAATAATAATAATAATAATAATAATAATAATAATAATAATAAAAATTATAATAATAATTTTAATAACATAAAATTTAATAATTTAAATAACTATAATTTATAAGAAAGTGAAATTATTTAATAAAATTTAGTTCCAAAAAAAGTAAGTCCAGAATCTCTTCCATGTTTTTAAATAAAAATAATTCCTTAAGTTCACATTAAAAATATTATATTAAGTAATTAAGAAAATGAAAAAAAAAGTTCTTATATAGCTAATATATAGATAATATATATATATATATATATATATATATATATATATATTTATATATAATTATTATATTGTTATGAATAAATTTTTATAATTTTTTTTTATATTAAACTTATAACTTATTAAGAATTTAAATTTAAATTTATTCTTTTAATAAAATAATAAGAAAGATTTTTAAAATTCAATATATTAATTTTTTTATATAAACACGAATGTTTTTTTATAAAATTTACTTTTATAAAATATTTTCTTTTATTTTTATTTTTATTTTTATTCTATATTCTAACATAAAAATTTTAATTTTTTTTTTTTTTATTAAAAAATTTATAAATAAAATTTAATCAAAATAAATATTAAATAACATTTTTAACTAATTATACTTTGAATAAAAAAATGTTATATAAATATAAATAAAAAAATAATAAATAAGCAAGACTTAATTCAATAATTATTCATATTAGAAACTATAAGCCTTATAAAATCAGATATTTTAAATTCAGTAGTATTTTCAACTCCTAATTCTATTAACATGTCTTCGGCTTCTTCATCAGTTAAAGGTTCTCTACCTGAAGTTACAATATATTTAAGTACATTACCTCTCATAGTAGGTTCAGGTTTTTTATCTTTAGCAAATGTTTTGAACGCTTCATATAATTCTTCTTCTGGATCATTTTCCTCAGGTCTACTTGCCATCATTGTAAGAAAATCAGGAAGTTCAACTTTTTCATGGCCTAAAGGATCTACTTCTTATGACATTTATTCTAATTCTGATTCTGTTGGATTTCTGTTTAATGAACGCACTAATAATCCTAAATATTTAATGTCTATTACATTATCGCCATCTTTATCAAATAAAGAAAAAGCTTCTTTATATTCTGCTATTTATTCTTTTGTGGGTTCTCTTATTTATTTTTATAAATCTTCCATTTTAATTTATTTATAAATATATATATATTTTATTTTATAATTAGTTTTTTTTTAAAAAAAAAATAATAAAATAAAAAAAAATAATAAAATATTTTATTTTTTATTCATTTTTTTTATAAAAAAATTATAAATTCAATTTACATAAGCATTTTTATATATATGTATGTTTATATTAATTAAAAAAAAATGAAAGAAAATTTTTAATTATAATAATAAATCTAAAAAAAAAGTATAAATTTAATATAAAAAAATGAAAAAATATTTAAGAAATAAACAAACAAAATATAAAAAAGTTAGTTCATATATTAAAAAATTTCTTTATAATAAAACAAAAAAAAACAACATTTAAATATATATATATATATATATATATATAATATATATATATAATATAATATATATAAAAAAACAAGTTCACGAAGAATTTTTCTCTTCTTCAACATGAGAATAATTTATATTCCAATCATAAACATAATCCATTTAAATACCATTTTCTTGCATAATATTTTATAAAATATTTTTAATATAATCATAATCCGGTACTTCTTCAAACTCTAAATTTCTTACATATTTAAACATTTCAATAAACTATTAAGGCATTTTCTGACACAATTAATCAATAGGAATCGTCATTTTACTTTCCATAATTTTATCGTATTTTTCTTTTTTAGAAAGCGATCTAATTCCTTACCAAGGTAACCCCCCTAATAAAAAATACAATAATACGTAAACTAACCCTTCCAAATCATCCCTCCTATCTTATTCTATCCCCAAATGAGTATTTAGAGAAGCATATCGAGCCGTTCCAGTGAAATTTTTATTTTCTTTATAAGGAATATGATTCCCATCTCTAGTAACTAATTTCTTTGCCAAACCAAAATCTACTATATATATAATATGTGCATTCCTTCCCCTTCCCATAAGAAAATTATCGGGTTTTATATCCCTATGAATAACGTCTTTAGAATGTATGAATTGAATTCTTTCTAGCATTTATAAACCGATTATACATACAGTCTTTAAAGAAAAACGACGACCACATTTTTAATATAAATCTTCTAATGAACTACCTAAACGATCCATTACCATATATGTAAAATCACCTTCTCGGGCTGTATAATATACATGTGGGAGTCCTCGATTATTTAAAACGGACGCATCTTTTAATAAACGTTTATAAAATTGTGCTTCGTATAATAATTAAGGACAGTTTGAAGTGTTTTTTTCAAGTTTTATGGCTACTTCGAGATTTGATTTTGTGTTTACACCTAAATATATTTAGCCAAAACCACCACTTCCTAATTTTTTGGTTAGTTTGAAGTTTTTACCTATTAATACTTCGCTCATTTATGGGTATATTTTTTTTTTTTTTTTTTTTTTTAGTTTAATTTTTTTTTTCTTTTGTGCTTTTGTTATTGCAATTTTTAATAAAGTTTTTTTTTTTTTCAATTTTGTTCTTTTTGCTTTAGTTTTATTTAAAAAATAGTAATTATGTTTTATAATTTTTTTTTTTTATAAGAATTAATTTTATTTAATTTGTTTGTTTTTTTTTTCATAAAGTATATTTTTTTATTTAAATCTGTTCAATTTAAAGTTAAAAATTTGGCGAGTTTTCATTAATTATTCTTTAAAAACACTATTGCTTAAAATATAATAAAAAAATTATTATAAAATATAATTTATTTCTAATTAAATTTATAAACTAAAATATTAAAAGATTATAATTTTTATTAATAACATTATTGCGTTTTTTTTTAAAAAAATATAAATAAATACCTTTTAATATTATATTTATTAGATATTAAGTCTTTTTATTTTTTTTTAAAAAAAAGATAATTAAAAACTAAAAAAATAATAAATTTATTATTAAAAAAATATATTATAATAAAAAAAAAATAACTAAAAAAAAAAATATCATAATAGATAAAAAACTAAAAAATCAAATTCTTTCTAAAGGTTCGATTCCAATCAAATAAAGTGATTTTTTCAAAACTATTCTGGTAGCTTCAATAAGTAATACTCTAGTTTCCTTGTCTTCTGAATTATTAATATGATATTTATGATAAGCCTCAGCAATTTTACAAGCCAACTCATAAATATAATCAGTTAATCTATTTATAGCCAAATCATCTGTTACACTCTATAAAACATCAACAAATTTAACTAAACAAGCCACAATAGCTCTTTCATGAGGATGAGTAATTTTAAAGCCTTTATTTTTTCCTATATCTTTAAGTTAATTTACATCAATTTCACTTTTTCTTAAAATACTACATAATCTTGCATATGAATAAAGTAAATAAACAGCCGTATTACCCTTAGTATCTAACATTTTGTCATATGAGAAAATATAATCACTGATTCTATTTTATCTTAAATCATAATATTTAATAGCTGCCATACCCATAACTTCTGCTGCTTCTTCGTATTATTATTCACTCAAAAAAGTTACGTTTCCTTTCGATTCTTCTCCTTCTTCTTTGTTTGCTTCATTTTGTCTCTCTTTGATTTTCGACAAAGCCCTATCTTTGGCCTCATCAAGAAGGTCTTTAAGTTTTACAGTTTCTGAACTTCTAGTTCTAAATCTTTTCCCATCTTCCCCTAACACTATTCCAAATCCCATATGTTCTAATCTTGTTTAAGGGGGTTTATGCCACCCTATTTTTTCTGAGGCTGCAAAGCAGTAAGTAAAATGAGGTTCTTAACCTATATCAGTAATATAAACAACCCTATTACATCCTAAATTTTTCAATCTATATTTAATAGCGGCCATATCTGTACTATCATATCCAAATCCTCCATCTTTTTTAATGATAAAAAGAGGTGGCTATTTTTTGAATTTTTCTATAAATATGCATTAGGCTCCATCATCTTCTTTCAATAAGCCGGCTTCTTTTAATTCTTAGGCGACTTCAGGAATCATATCGTTGTAATAAGATTCACCCATTTCTTTAAGAGTAATATTAAGTCTTTTATATATATACTCGAACTCCTTTCTTGATAAATCGCACATCAATTACCAAGCTTTACGGCAGTTTTGGTCTCCTCGTTGTAAATCTACAACTTTTAATTAAGATTTTTTCTTAAAATCAGGATCTTCATCAAATCTTCTCTTAGCTTCTTTATAGAATTAAGTAGTGTCTTGAAGATTAGGAAGTTCGTTTAAGAAATTTGGGTATTTTCAAACATGTAGTGAATTAACATCCCGAATTAAGTGCCCCAATCTCCTACATGGTTTATACGGAAAACTTCATTCCCTTAAAATTCGAAAATACGGCATAAAGACTCACCTATTATTGTAGAACGTAAGTGACCTACATGCATTTCTTTAGCTATATTAGGAGATGAAAAGTCTACGAGGATTTTTTATTTTTATAATAAAGGGAATTAGAGGCCATGGCGTATTATTGTATTTACTTCTTCTTATAAGGTTTAATCCTTTAATTTTAAAGTAATAAAACCTTACTCTGTCATACCTAATTATTCGATTATATTTTCCTTTTTTTTTTTATCTTTTTATTTTTTTATTTAGTATTATTTTACTTTTTCTTCTTTGTTGTGGCATTCAATGATTTTCTTACATAAATCTTTTACGTCAGAAAGGCCGAATGCTAATTTGGTTTTCTTGTCTTTATTTTAGTTGAATATTTGGAGAAGTGAAGGGCTTAAGTAATCTGCGTTTTCTAAATTGGCGGCTGGTTAGATTTTAATTTCAGGGACTTGGTAATTAAAGTCAATTAAAGATCTTGATATAGTATTTTTTAAGCTTTATGCAGCTAAACGCGTCATTGAATTTAAAAATTTTCCTTCCATTATTTTTTGTTTGTATTTTTTTTATTTTTTTGTTATAATTTCTTAATTTTTTTATTTTGGATATTTAAAAGTATGTTTATATATGTATTTTTTTTTTTTAGTTTTAAATTATTATTTTTATAATTTTTTTTTTATATTTTCTAGTTTTAAATAAAAAAAAATTTTTTGCTATATTATTTTATTTAAAAAATACTTTTTTAAAGTTAATTACTTTAAATATTATTATTATAATAAATAATATCAAATTTAAAATTCATAAAAAATATAAACATAAAAAAGAAATAGTAAATTTAGTAATAATAACTAAAACAATAGAATAAAAAACTTTATATATTTTATATATGCATAAGTATATATATATATATTATAAATATTTTTTTATTTTTTTTCTTAAATATATATTATATATATATAATCTAACAATTTTTAAAAATAATATTCAAATGAGAAATATTCACTCATTTTTTTAATCTTAAACATCTAAAATAGTTAAATCCTCATCACTATCATCTTATTTTTCATACAAATCTCTTGTAGAAGTAAGATTTTTTTACAAAATGTTATGTCCATTTTGTAAAAATTCATTAATAATTTTTTTTAAAGTCATGCAATTCTTTTACAACTCATCTTCATTTTTACACAAACTACAATCCATAATAGCATCTTCACATTTTTAATTAAAAGAAGATAATTAAATACTAATTTAACAAAAAGCTTCACTTATATTATCCATATCTTCTGCAATTTCACCTCTTTATATAATTTCTGCAACTTAATTTAAAGCATATGAACCAACCAATCCTCCTAGCTATTTAAAAAAAAGAAATAAAAAATATAAAAAAATATTATTTTATTTTAAAATTAAAAATAAAAATAAATATTAATTACCATCCATGATATTTAAGTTCGGGGTAAAAGCATTTAAATAGGAAAAGATGTAGTTCCAATAAAAGAATAATAAGTAAGAATTAAAGCCCCCATCGAAATATTAGAAAGAGCAAGTCCTTTCGCCCAAATAAAAGAGGAAAGTTTTCTTATTGAAAAAGTTGCAGTACATTTCAAAAAACGTTTTACATATTGGACTATTGAAAAGTGTTGTTTAGCTTATAATTTATCAATTAATTTTTTATACATTTCTTATTCTTATTAGTTTTGACTATAATATTTATATATTTTTGCTCTTTCAATTAATTCACAGCTTAATTCTATTTATATACACCATTCACTTATTGAGTTTGCTAATCTTTCTAAATTCTTAACTATTTTTTTATTTACATTTTAAATATTTTTTTTTTTTTTTTACATAAATGATAATCTTTTTTTGCACTTTATACATTAGTGTCTTTTGGTACTGCATAGTTATCGTTAAAAATTAATTCAAAATATGGTTATTTCATTCTTTTTTGGAGTAAATGTATTAATTGTTTGTCAAATTTATTTATTAATTAACGTTTTACCTCCTATAATTACATAAAAGGTAACACTTTTAAGTGAGGTTCTAATGCTTTTAAAGCATCTTCTCTCCATATTTCAAATGTAAAAGGAATAAAAGGAGGTTTATGGACAAAAAGATCAAGTTTTTGTAATTTTTAATCAGCAAAATTATATTATTATTCTAATATTTTATCTAAATTAATATCCATTTTGATTTATTTATTTATATTTTTTATATTTTTTACTTATTTTTTGGTTTTTTTATATAATATTTTTAATTATTCTATTTGAATATAATAAAAAATTTATAATAATGAAATAATAATAAATATTCATATAAATAGATTATAATTTAATAAAAAAAAAAATTCTTCCTTAAAAAAATAATAAAATATTAATAACCTTTTTTTAATTTTTCATTTTATTATTTTACATAAAATAATAAAATTAGAAATAATAAATATATATATATATATATATATATATATAATATTATTAAAATTTTTATTTTTATATATATATATATATATATTTACATTTATACAATTAATTTTTATTTTTAAATTTTAATAAGTATAAAATTTTAATTTATAAATTATTTTTAAATATGAAAAGCATTATAAATATAAAAAATAATATAAATATAAATTCATTAATTATAATATATTTTTTATATCTTTATGTAATATTTTGAAGATTATAGAATAACATAACTTTATTTAAACATACATTTTTTTATATATAATCAATAATATATTTTTTTTTATCATTTTTTATAATATAATACAATAAATTAATATTTTTTTTTAAATTAAATTTAATTATTTATATTATGATTAAAGACGTAATTTATTATTTTTTGCAACTTTTATCAATAAAAAACTTTAAATGTTTTGTAAACATATTTATTAGAAATCGTATAAATAAAAAATTTATTGAAATATTTCTTAATAAAAAAATTAAATATATATATATATATATATATATATATATATATATATATATATATTTATTTATTATAATTAATATAATTAATTTTGTATATTTATAATAAATTAATTAATGTGATTTTAATTTATTATCGAACATTAAGACAAAATAATTTAGAACTTTCGTATATTTTCTTAATAATTTTTTTTTTTAAGATTACATTTATATATAAACATAAAGAAATAATATATTTTTATATATATAAATATATTTTTAGAAATATTAAAATAAATTATAGTATAAAATAATTTTTAAAATTAAAATAAATGTTTACAAAATTAATTAAAAGAGCTTTCTGTATAAGTGATGAAACATTATGGGCAAAAAAATATACTTTAGAAACTAATTTACCTGATTTATAAAAGCAATTAATTTGGAGGTTTAATAGTTTTTCTTCTTTTACTTTATTTTAATATAATAAATATTTAAATAGGGCAACTAATTTGGGAATGAGAGAATTAGATTTACTTATAAGCAGTTATGCTAAGTAAAATTTAAAAAACTTTACATATGATGAATGCATTAAATTTAATGAAGATGTATTATTACATGAAACTCCTTAGTTAAATAAGTATTTACTTGGACAAGAACCCTACCCTTAAGACAATGTTTATATCCCTAAAATTATTGAATTTGCTATTAAAAAACCTAGATATAATTACTTTTGATTAAAACAAAAAACTGAATTTATATATTTAATTACATATTTTTTTATATATATTTATTTTTACGAATTAATAATTTATAAAATTAAATAATATGTATATAAAATTTCATTTTAGAAAATATAAAATATAAACAATAATATAAGATTTATATACATATATATATATTTTTTATTTCAGATTAATTTTTACTTCTTTTAATTTTTTAATCAAATGTTATAATTTTTTAAATATTTTTTCGTTAAAACTTTTTTTAATATCTATTAAGAATGTTTTATTGTGTTTTCATGATTATTATTAATTAATTAGCTAATTCTTAATGTTAAGGGAAGATTTCCATTTGATTTAGTAAGCAAAATGCTTGTACATTAAATAACTTTTTTATTAATAAATATTTTTATTTTTTTAGTACATTATATATACCACAAGCTGCTAAAAATAATTAATCAGTAAAATTATAAATATACAAAAAATCTTCATATAGTACTTAGATAATTATTTTGCTAATATTAATAAATAAAGGAAGAGTATTTTGAGGAATTATTGGTTCAATAAATTTTAATAAAATCAATGCTTTATCAATTAAAAGTTCATCTCGCAATATAATATAAAAATTAAAACATTATAGAACTAGTATTTTTTTTATTTAATATAGATAAATTAATTTTTATGTTTATCATAAGTTTTTATATAACCTAATTATTCTTATTTTAATACTTCTTTATGTTTTTAAAAGTTATTGTTTTAAAAATTATTTTTAATAATTAAATACCTTATTTAGTAAAGCTATAGTTTGATAAAAATATAGCATTATCAATAGTAACTTGACATTAATCAAATATCTATTTTATTTTTTTTCATTTTAAATAAAAATATATACTTTCGAAGATAATATTAGACAAACTAAAGCTAATAATTAATGATTCATATTTTTTATAATCCTTAAATGTTTATAATTATAAAAATATTATTTTTTAATTTAAAATTCATTTATTAATAATATCTATAAATTTATGAATTATTACCTTTGGTTTTTTAGTAAATATATATGATAGAGATGAATTGAGTGGAAACTTGTTAAATTTTGTACTTCTAATAATTCCGCACATTAAAATATAAATTAAATTATTTACGTAGATATCTATAGGTTAGAAACAACTTTTTTTTAAGTACTTTGGTTTATTTTTTATATTTTTAAGAAATCTTTTATAGTTTATTAATGAATTATTTATTACTTTGAAGAAAAAAATAATGTTAACCTGTTAATTTTATACCATATATAATAGGAACTGGCCATACTAATTATTGTTGAAAATTTTGATTTTCTTATCCAAAAACTATATTCATTATAATTTATTTTATTATATTTAGTAAATATTTAGTTAAAAAAAAATATATATATATTATTAAATAATTATATTCTAAAAAATATTAAAAATCTAAATATAATATACAAAAAATAATTAAAATATATTTTTATTCCTTTTTTCTATATGCAATAAAAATTAATAATTATTATAATAAAAATTTTAAATTTAATATAAATTTTTTAAATTAATAAACTTAAACAATAATAAATAATACATATAATATAAACTTTAAAAATGGGCGCTATGAATGTTAGCGGTATGGATTGTTGTATAAATGATTATTTAGATGTATATTTAAACTATATTTATAAAAAAAAATATTTAATTTAAGTCAAAATAAAAGAAATCTAAACAAAACACTTAGTATTTTACCTATATATAAGAAGAATGCATGTAACTTGAAACATAGTAAATATGGGCAGTATAAGTATAATAAAATTATTAAAAGTTAAAAGAATCTTTTTAATATCAATATAAATTCCAATCAAAAGTATAATAAAAAAGTATAATTAAGGCAAACAGAAATTAATAATATCAAGTATTAGATAAAAAAATTTAAAAAAAATTACAAAGCTTTAAAATAACTCACTTTTAATAGAATCATAAAATAATGATATTTTAGAATAGGATGAAGGGATATATAATAATTCTTTAAATAATAGTTTTATAATAAACAATAATTTAAGTATTGCATCATCTGTAAACTCTTATTTATTTCCAATTTAATAATAATAATAATAATAAATCATATAAGGAGAAAGCAAAAGTATTATATTATAATAATTTGTATAAATAAATACTTGTATAGCAAGCTAATTACATGAAGAAAAATAATGTTTTTTACGTATACTTTTTTAAATTTTTAAAAACTGCTTTTGTGATAATTTTAAAGGAGTTTTAAGTGAAGAAGCAGAAGTTGTTTTAAACGAAAATAGTAATAAAATAAAAAATAAAATAATTGGAGAATTATAATAATTTGTTCGAGTTTTTACAAAAGCAATAGTCTTATATTATAGCCTTAATTATAATCCGTTTCATAATTTTATAAATATGCTTAATTTTACTACTTCTGAAGTTTTTAAAAGCCATAATATATATAAAATTGTTTATAATATAGTAAAATCCTAATATAAAAATGAAGAGAATTTATTATATAAAATTTATGAAAAACATAAAGGAAAATAACCTCAGGATTTCTTTGTAAAAGAAAATTTCTGTTTGAATTAAAAAACACTTTAGTATTTTTAAATAAAATAGAATGACTTTTGTTTATAATAATAAGAATATAATAAATGTATTTAATAATTAAAAAAAATATAAAAGAAAAAAAATCCTATTGGAAAGCTAAAAAAAATAATAAAAGCTTGTGAATTGATTACTATTTAAATAAATGAATTTTATTAATATTTTAATATAGAAAAATAAGTAGAATTTGATTCTGATGATAATTTTAGTATTATGCTTTATATAGTAGCAAAAAGTTAAATTATTGATATTTTTACTTAATTAGAAATTATTGATAAGTTTATTACAGATAATATAAGAAATAGTATAAATGGTTATTATTTAGTTACTTTATAAGCTTGTTTGTATTAATTAATTGAATAAGAAAAATGATTTTTTTATTTTTATGTTATTTATTTATAATAATCTAAATTGTATTTTTATCATTCATTATTATTGTTTTAAAATTAATTATTTTTACTTTAAAAATTCTTCATATTATTTTAAATATAATTATTCTTCGTATTTTAGTATTTATATATGTTCTTCATATTTATTTTTTATAATCAATTCTTCTTCATTTAGTAACATTATATATTATTCTTTTAATTATTCGGCTAATTAGTTTTATTCTTCGAAGTCTAATTCACTAAATACATAATCATTATTCTAAATACTGTCGATTATTATATCATCTTTTTATTTTACTAAATAAAAAAATTACTTTCTGTATATATTTTACCCAATAAAAGTTGTCTCTTTTCTTCTAAATATTGTTTTCGTTTTGATTTTCTAATACTTTGTTGATTTATATACATTTTCTTTATATTTAAATATGTATAAATAAAAAATAAAAACAATATTATTAATACTTAACGAATTAACTATTTTAATTATTAAATTTATTAATCTTCATATATATTAATATTTTTTTAAGAATCTTATTCCCCTTACATTTTCAAATAATTTATTTTTTATAAAAAATTAAAATTTTTTTTGACTTTTAATTTTTAAAATTATAATTGTTTATAAATTTCTAAATAAAAAAAAAAAAAAATTACAATATTTTTATACACAAACATTAAATAAAAATTTATATATTATATGTTTAATTTTTATATACTATTTTTATTTTAAAAAATAATATAAAAAATTAAATATATAATATTTATATATAGCTTCTTTATTATTTTATAAATATTAAAAATAGTGAGTTAATTCTTTTAATTTATAAATTAGATCTAGATTATTTCATTGTTTATTTGATTTTTAAATAAATAACCTTATATAGGCATTCTTTTTGCTATATTAATTAATTTACATTAGGCAAATGCGAACAAAATGTAACCTATTAACCTATGAAAACTAATATTATTATTATAAATTTTCATTTTATAATTAATTTTAAAATAGATGTTTTTAGTTGGAATTATTTCAAATTATTTTTAATCAGGAATATTTTGTATATAATAGCATATTTTAAGATTAGACAATTAAATAAAAACAAAGAAAAAAAGTTCTTAAAATTTATCAATAGAAGTTATTTTTCATTGATATATGAATATAGAATACTATCAAAAACATTATTTTCTATTTATTTTATTACTTAATATGCTCTTGAAATAATTAAAAGTGAAATACTTATTAAATAATTCTATTAAATATATATTAAATTCTTATATTAAGTTTTTATTTAAATTATTCTTTCTTATAAAATAACATTCATTAAAAAATTTCGATAAATCACTTTTATAATTGTTTTTTTAGAAATAAAATAAAGAATGATATATCATATTTAAAATGAAACCTAAAATTTTTAATGGATTTACCTAAAATTTTTAATGGATTTCCTTTATTTAAATGATTATTTAAGAAATTAAGTAGCCATATTTTATTTTTTTCCTATTTATTTATATATTATTATTGTAACTCATCTAACCTATTAATTCCTATGTATATGAAGACTTTTTTTTTTTTCAAAAAAGTCTCAAAGTTTTTAAAAAAATAAGAATATTATAAATAAAAGACTCCAAACAAAAAATAACAATTAGAAGATTTCAAAGATTCAGATTCAGAAAATATTTTCTAATTAATTTCATATAACTAATATAAGCTTCTTCGCATTACTTTTGAATATGAACAATTAGTTACAATCGAAATAAGGTTAAATTCTTTTATTTATTTTATGAATTTTGTCCGGGGCGAATTTTTCGATTCTTTTACATATTTAAGATTAAAGATATTATTATTAATTTTTTTTTATAATATTTATCAAAATTTCTATCGTATTTTTTGTATTATTATGTTTTCATTTGGTTTTCACTAAAATTAGTTATTCGGTAAACAGTTCATACAGTTTATTTATATTAGTATATATTTTAACTTATTGAAATTAATATTTGTACAGATATTATTGCTTACTTACATTTTTAATAACTGAATAAATATATAATATTTTTTAATATTAATTGATAAATTATGAAATTTATTTTTACTAGAAAATTATTAAAGTTACTTAGACTAGAGGCTAATTAGTTTAAAAAATATTGAAGTGAGTTTCGGGGGGGGGGGGTGAATTTTAAATTATTACAGAATGAAATAACAAATAGTGATTTAGTGAATTTGGTTTGGTGTTTTGGATATTCAGTGATATTTAGTGCTCTACTATCGCTTGATTGTTTTGCTTCTTAATTAATATTTTTTAAAGACTAATAGTCTTTTCCGAATTTGGAAATTTTTTAAATATATGAGTCTTATATTAGTTCTTAAATTATTTGCTTTATATTATATTGTTGGATTTATTATTATAGTTATATTAATCTGTTTTTGTTGTTGTTTTTGTTTTATAATATTTTTCTTATTATTATTGTATATTTTTAAAAAGAATATATATTTTTCGGTGATAATCATCTTTTTAGTGTTCTTTTTAACTATAAAATACTTATTTATATTAAGAGCGATATTTGGATATTTAATTTTTTAAAAAATAATAGATTTACATTTATTTTTAAAAGTATGTTTTATATAAATATTTATTTTAAAAATGAAATATTAAAATTAACAATTAAAATAAATAAATAATAATTTATAATTATTATTCGATGTTTTTAAATATTTTATTATATATATTTTTATTTTTTTCATTTTATAAGCTATAAATTCCTAACAACTTATTAATTAGAAAAATCTCTATTATTAATTTTATTTTATATTTATGTTGAAGAATCTTTTTAAATATTGAAATTTGAAATATTGCTTTAAAATTATTATTTAATATTAGAAGTTCTATCAAAATCATATCCTTGAAACAAATCTAATAATATATAAATATAAATATATATATATATATATATATATATATATATAATATATATTATTAATTAATTTATAAATAATAAACCTTAAATACTATTTTTTCTTAATTCTAACTCATTTTATATAATGAGATCTTCTTTACTTTCTTATTTATTATTGAAAATCTGAAAGTTATTATCTGTTTGCTTATATATTAAAATTATTTTATTTCAAATTAAATATTACTGAAGGTAAAAAAGGTGGTGCTAATTCTTTACTTAGATGTTTTTCCCATGGATAATTATTAAACCAAGCATGTTTTTTAATTTCATCAGGTCCATTTAACCCTAATCTATTTTAAGGTTTTCTTTAAATTGTCTTTTTTTTAAAAAAAAAATAAAAAATTTAAAAAATTCCATAAATTAGAAGAAAAAAAAAAATACTCTGTTAATAAAATCAGCTGCTTCTAATGACCAATTTTTAGGAATATCTTATTTTTTCAATTAAACTTATTTTGCCAATATTTAATCTCTTATTTCTTAACGTGATTTTCCTACATAAGGTCTTTTTCCCATCATACATTCAAATACTATTACACCTAAAGCGTAATAATCAGCTGCTATTCCATGATTGTTTCTACACATTACTTCTGGGGCTATAATTAATTGTTTTTTAGAAAAATATAATATTAGAATAAAAACCCATATATCCAGGAGTTCCACTTGTATCTTAACTATTTTAAGGTTTCCATATTCTAGCTATACCTAAATCAGTTATTCTTATATATCCTTTGTTGTCAAATACTAAGTTTTCGGGTTTAATGTCTCTATGTATTATTCCATTCTAATGTAAATATTCAAGGCCTATTATAATACTTGCTGCAAAAAACTCTTTTTTTTATTTTTAAAGATATTTTTTTATTCTTCCTTTATAAATAAATTATTTACATGTTTATTTTTCAGTAAATTTACGATTTTAGCATATATGAAATCTTAAGTCTCCCCCTGATAATAAATCCATTATTAAGTACAAATTTTAATAATCTTAAAATGCATATATCATATTTATTAGAAAACTTTTTATTTTAATTATTTTTTAGATAAAGAAAAATATAATAATTATAATATTTATATTTGTAAAAGTATATTTTTATTTTATACGGATGATTAAAAGATGATAGAAGTTATCTTTCATTTAGGATTGATAAAACACTTTTCTTTGCCATTATTCTATATTTTTTAATATTTATGATATACATATAATTAATTATATTTAGTTACTTTGCTTTTTACATTTCTTTTAATGCATATAATTGTTTAGTTTTTTTATATACTACTTTATAAACCTACTTTTTTATTTAAAAAATAAAAAATAATTTTAAAATTACTTTCCCAAAACCTCCTTTACCAATTACATGTTTAATATCAAAGTTGTTAATAGATACATCTTTTTAATAAATTTTATTTACATAATTATAATAAAGAATTCAAAAATTTTATAATGAATATAAATAAATACTTTCTTCTATTTAATAGATATTTTATTTTTTAAGACTATAATTTCCCATGTTTTTTTGTTTTTTATATTTTGTTTGTTTTTTTGTTTATTTTTTTTTTTTTTGTTTATTTTTGTTTTGTTTTTTTTCTCAGTTTTAATAAAAATAAAAATAATGATAATGATAATAAAATTAATAAAATTTTATAAAAAAGAAAAAATTTTAAAAATAACAAAAAGAAATAAAATATATATTGTATTATTTTTTTAAATAAGAAAAATAAATATTTATTTATTTATAAAATATTAAAAATATAAATAATTTTTTATAATTATATATATATAAAAAATTATATTGACAAACTTAAATATATTTTATTCATACAAAATTTTAGATTTTTCTCATTTAATTTGTTTTTTTTTATTGTTAAATTTTAATGTTTATTAATGTATTTTATTTTATTTAATATTTTTATTTATTAATTAAAATTTACCAAAAAAAAATATTTAATTAATTATAATCAACTATATATCATAATTATTAATATAATTATAAAATAACTATACTTAAAACTTTATTTTTTGTTCCCTTAAAACATTTTTACATGTAAACTAAAGTAAATTGAAAAAAATATAATTAAAATACTGATAATATATTTCTTTATTGTTAAATGAAACAAAAAAAAAAGATAGATTTAATTTAATTTTACAAGAAAAGATGAATAAGAAAATAATTGTTAATCATAATCAAAAAAAAAATTAATTAAAAATTCATTTCCAATAATAATAAGTAATACTAAATTAGTGTTTTTTCCCTTAAAATGCATTTAAAAATAAAATTAAAGAAAAAGAAAATCATAATTAATAATTTTTATAAAATGTTTAAACAAATAGAAGATGATGAAACTATATTACAAAAAAAAATAAAAAATAGAATTAAAATAAAATAAATAATAAATATTCAAACCTTAAATATTTAATTCTATATATTATTCTTAAATCTTTCGTAATATTCTAAAGGTTCTACACACGAAATTTTCTCGTTTTCATTTTCACTAAATAACATTTTGAATTTATTTTCGAGTATTTTAGTTATGTCATATATTTACAAATAATCTATAATTCCGAAAAATACGCAATTGTTTTAAAAGAAAACACTTTTATTATTAAAAACTTCGTTTTCTAAAAAAAAACTTTCATTTTTTCCTATAATAATCATCAAACTATAATCCATTATATCTAAGTCTTTCAAAATTAGACATTCCTTTTATATCTTTTCAAATAAAATTTCCTTGGTCTATTTTTATATATTATTTATAATTTCCTAATCTTCAATTTTTTATTAAAAATCGTTATCTTTTCCACAAAAAAATCCCTCTTTTTCACCTTCAAAATATCTATTTGAGTTCGAACCTTTAATATCATAAACTGACTTTATTTAATATTTATCAAAAACCCAATTCGAGAGTAAACTTTCTGTTATAATATAGTATGAAGGTTAATATTTATTCTATTAATCTTAAAAAACGAAAATATCGATGATTTTAAGTAATAAACTTTAATTTTAAATAAAATTTTGGAAATAAGGCTTTTAAAATTTTTGAATAAAAGTGTTATATTGACAAATCGGAATATTTTTTATTATTAATCTACTATCTTATGTAAAATATAAATTATTTTTGTTTGATCCTAATTAACTAATTTATTAATGTATTTTATTTATATTAGATTAATTTTAGATATTGCTTTTTAAAGAGGTTATTATTTATTCTGTTTATATGTTAAGGCTTTACTTTATTTTATCAAAATTTTAAAAATGGGTTTGCTATATTGTTATATTTATATTGTTAATAGTCATATTAAACTGATTTTTTTCATTTGGAATAATTGTATATATTTCTATTAATCCATTTATAATATTTTCCCAATTTAAAATTTTTTAAAGAAAATGTGTTTATTACTTTTTTTTTGTTTCCATATTTTTTTTTAATAAATAATAAAAAAAATATATTAAAAAAAAAAAAAAACAATAAAATTAAATTTATCATTATAAAAAAATATAAAAAATTATATATTTATTTTTAATGTATTATTGGAATTATATATATATATATATATATGTATATATATATATATATATTTTCATATATTTGTTAAAATATCAACTTTTAATTATTTTTCGAGTTTTTTTAAAGTTTCTTTTATATATTAGTATTATTTAATATCAAAACTATATTTTTAATAAAGTTTATTTGACTAAATTTATTTTTTATAATCAAAGTAAGTTTCATTTGAATAATCATCATGAAATTTTAAAAATTAAAAGTTTAAATAAATAAGACCAGCTGAACTACTAAAATAAGCTATAGGTTCAATTATATCCCAACTCCATACATAATAAGTACCATACCAAACAAAAATAAATTATGCTATTAAAATAAATATATATATTTATATATATAAATATATATATATAAATATATATATATATATATTTATATTTATTTATTTTATTTAATTTTTTTTTATATAATTATTCATATAAAATAATCATAATTATTAATAAAATTAAAAATGTATTGTTATATTTTTTACATATTAAAGCTCCTAATCCTCCTACCATTTATAATTTTTATTTATTATGTGCCTTTTTTTATATTTTTTATCTATAATATATATTATTATTACCATTTAATCAATTTTATCTTTAACAGCAGTTAATTTTGAGTATTATTCATATAAATTATTATACTATTCTTATAATTAAGCTACGAATTCTGTTTGTGTATTTTTATTATTAATAATTGCTTCCATTAAAGTTTAAATAAATTCATCTTTATTAATATTCATCTCTTATGGTTAACTTGAATCTGAGAAAATTTTTTGTCCTGTTTTAGTTTCGTGAATAGTATCTACTTTTTTGAGATAATTAGTTATAATTTCTTTACTTATATATCCTAATTTAATATCATTGCAATATTACTTTAAATTTTTATAATCATCATCTATATCTAAATCTTAATTATCTACTTGAAATGTAAGTCCATCTTTATCATCTGCAATATAAAAATTTTCTCCTTCTAAATCATCTATTAATATTGTAGGGGATAATTCTATTTTATCCAAAGAATAAGCTTTTACGTTTGATGATAAATTATATTCTGTTTTTAAACCTTCTAGAATATCATCAATAGTTGCTTGTATGTCTGTCTAAAATATTGTATAGTTATTTGTTTTTGGATTTTTCATATAAACTTCAATTTCAAAATTGTCTTCGTTTTTACGTTATATGGCTATTTTATGGGCATTTTAGAAATTCAAATTTAATTATTAAAAGCTAGATTATCTTTGGTTTTTTAAATAATGTAAAAATCTGTTTCTTCCAAAAAGTTGAGTTTTATATAATATTTTAAACATTTTTTTTTATTTATATAAAAAATAAAAGGAAAATTAATAATTTTTTATTTAAAAATCATAAATATATATTAATTATTTATTTGAAATAAAATAATTTTTTATAATATAGTTTTTATGTTTTTTATTTAAAAGTTTCATTTTTTCTATTTAAAATACTTTTAATTTATTTTGTTTATATTCTAATATTAAATTGTAAAAGAAAGATTATAGTATATAAAAAATTATTAAATTAAATAAAATAAAATTAATTATTTTTAAATAAAATAAAAATTATTATTAATAAAGCACTTTATAGATATTTTTTTTATATATTTTTATTGTTATTTATACATTTATTTTATAATTATATTAATATATTTATATTAAAATAATTTATAATTATCAATTTATATTATTTTAATTAATAATTAATTAATTAATAATTTTTATAATTAATATCTATAAAAAGCAATTAATAATAAAATTATAATTTATTTAATGAAAATTAGATCTATACGAAAATAGATTTTTTCATTTAGAGATTTCTAAATCTAATCGGAACTAATCAAATTATATTCTATAAATTCGATTGAAAAAAAAAATTTAAATGAAATTAAAAAAAAAAAATATCCCAAAAAATCAAATTAATTAAATGTAAAATAAATAAAAAATCTAATAGAATTGACTTAATAGAAATTCATATTTTTTTAGTTTATAATATTTTGTATTTTTATATAAATTTTAAAAATATATATATTTATTTTATACTTATTTCTTTATTTGCTTGATTTGAAATATTTATTTAATAATTTTTCTCAAATTATCTATCTATATTATTATAAACAATTAATTAAAGCAATATACCAATATTCCATATTCTATTATCAAATCAAAATTTTTTAAGCAATACTAAATTCATAAATACTTAAAATATATTTTCAAACCTAAGCTCAAAAATTAATTAACCTTTAGTTATATGATTTTAAAACAATTTCGAATATAGAAATCAAAAACCTATGTTCTAAGAATTAAATATCTGAATTAATTATTATACAAAGCAATACAGACGATTCCGAAAATCGAGTTGTCTTTAATATTTTAAATATGATAATTAAAAAGTTCTATAAAATGCTTTATTATATCTATGTTAATAATTTATTATCTTGAATCGCTTTATCTTGAAAAAATCTTTATAAAATTATTTCTGATTTATCACTCTTTATTTTGTTTTAAAAAAATTGTTAAAATTTAAATAATTATTAAATTTATTAATAGTAATATTTCTGTATAGTATAAATTTTCTTTTATTATTTCTGAAAATAATACCTCAATAATTTTATAATTATTATATCTGAATATAATAATCTTTAATTTAAATAATTTAATTATTCGATTTTGTATACGATTTTAGAAAAATTATATAATTTAATTTAATTACTAGTCTATGTTTTCCATTTTATTTAATAATCATATCTTTCATATCTTAGTTTTGTATTATTATATAATTGTTATGTTATGTTTTTTTTTGTTTAATTTTTGTTATTAGAAAATCTTTATTAAAATTTGTAAATATAATTATTATTCTTTATATAAAAATTATTAATTATATTAATATATATATTCAAAAAAAAAAAAAAATTGAATGCATTTTTTGAATATGAAAATAAAATAATATAATAATTTATAATTCATTATACTTAAAACAATTATATTTATTCAATTTAATTTTTTACAATAATATAATTTTTTTTTTAAAAAAAATTTAATATTTCGTCTATTTATTTTACTTATTTTAAAATTAATATATTTAAAATATCTATATATAAGTATCTTTAAATATAATAACAAAATTTAAAATATGCATGGTTAAAATATATATATATAAATCGATTTTAAAAAGACAAGAAAAGTTAATAGAAAATTTTCAATTATTATATTCTAAAATACCAAAAAATAAATTAATAAAAAATTAATGAATAATAGATAAAAATAATAGGAAAATTATATACTCTTAAACTAATCACTAAGTCCTCAATTCCTTCAAATATACGAAAAAATAAAGCTAGTTTAATTTTAAGTAATCCATCTTCCAAGCTTAGTTTAATCAACATAAAGTGCTGATATAATCTAATAACTATTCGGTTGTATAGGAATCCGAAAATTACTTTCTATTCCAAACCAACCGCCAATATAAAAAGCGATAGATCATAATTGCATACCTATATTAATAATATTTTTAAAGTAGAAATAAAATCCTGTATTAATAAAAGAAGCTATTTGGTGCCTGACAAATATAGCATCTGGGAATTCCCAACAAACCGAAAAAATATTCGAATAAGGTGTGATCTCAATCTTATGTAAAATTCTGGAAGAAAATATTTTTATTGATATTATTGAATAAGTAATATGGGCTTTAGGCAATATTTCGGCAGATTGTAAATTATATAGGAATAAAATTTTGGAATGTGGAGCTTAAAAAAAGTTGATTGAATTATTAAAATTATAATAATAAAATAAAGGTAATCTTATAAATTTGATTTCTTGGGTTCTTTCGAATTTATGTGTAGGAAATACGAATTATGAATTTGAAGATTTATATTTTGTCATAGAGCCCTTTTGTAAAATAATTTAATAGGAAAATGATATTGAAATTATTGGAAATTGCTTAAAAGCCTTAAGTTCTTTGAGTTTAGGTGAAAACAAAAAATAGAATTGCTTTTGGGTTAAAATTTTATTAAGCAACTTATTAAAGTTTTAAAGTATAATGAAATTTCTATTTTATTACCTACAATGAGGATATTGGGAAATATATGTTCCGGAAGTAATGAATAGATGGAAATAGTATTAAAATAAGGAATTTTAACAAAGCTTTTTTAATTACTTTTTCACTAAAATAAAAAAGTTTAAATTGAATGTTGCTGGATTTTAAGTAATATAGCAGCAGGAAATTCTGATTAAGTGTCTAAATTAATTAGAAATAAAAAATATTTAAAACTTATATTTAAATAAGCTAATAATTAAGATTTTAAAATATAAAATGAGGCGAATTGGATTATTATAAATTGCAGTGCTTAAGCTTCTACAGAAGATATTAAAAAAATGGTTAATGCAGGGCTAATAAAAGTTTTAATAAATATTTTAGAAAGTTCGAAAAATTTAGAATGTATTATTGATTCTTTAGATTCAATATATAATGTTTTGAAATCTGGATTCAAAGTTTTTAAATAATAAAATAAATTTTTAAACGCTTTCATATAAGAAAAAGGAATTTAGGCACTATAAAATCTAATAGAGTAAAAGTATATTGATAAAAATATAAAACAATTGGTTTAAAATATAAAGTAATTAATAAAATGAAAAAAAATAAAAAATAATATAAAATAATTAAAGAAAAAAAATTAATAAAAAAAATATTAATAATAAAATTATATATTAAAAATAAAAATAAATTTAAATATGTATTTATAAATATTTATATATTAATATATATATATATATATTTATATATATATATTTTAAAATATATATATATTTAAATTATATATTAATTTTTATTTTTATAAAGAAAATGATTTTTCAATTATATTTATATTTTTTTATATTAATTTTTATATTACAATAAATATTAATATTTATTAATTTATAATTATAATTTCAATTATTATTTTATTTTAAATAATATAAAAATATTTCTATAATTTTTTATTAATTTTTAATATTAATTTTTATATTATAAATTTTTTTCTATATTTTATAATATTAATAAATACTTATTTTTATATACTAAAATAAATTATTAATTTTTGATATATAAATATATTAATATATATAAATATTAATATAATAAAAATATAATTTCATTTTATATATACATTTATAACTTTATATAAAATACAAGATAATTTTTTACAAAGATAAAATTAATTTATTTTTCTATTATATTTATATACATTTAATTTAATTTATATAAACAATTTAAATACTATAATTTTTATAATACAAAATTTTAAAATTGACTCATTTAATATTATTTTAACTAAACATATCATATTTTGTTTAAATAATTACTCACATTGTAGCTACCTGGTCCTAATTATAAATAATGTATATAATTTATTTATTTTATTTAAAATTTACCTGGAGTTTTTATTTATTTTATTTAATATCTTTGACTTGTTCCGAATCCCCATCTAGGCCCATTATTTTTATTTAATGTTTAACTTAAGTAATTCTAATCTAAATAGCAGCCTGGTCCTGGCATCATTTTTTTTCTTTTAATATAGGATTATAATTTCTATTGGCTCCTTTAAAAGTTATTTACTTTTATTTTTTATAAAAATACGATTTATTATATTAGAATTTTTATGAATACTTTAGCTTTGAAAATTTTACTTTAATTTTCATATTATCCAGGCCCAGGATTATCTTTAATTTCATTATAAAGTGGTTTTCTAATATCGTTCCCAAATCTTAATGATTATGTAGAAGATCTGCAAGCATCTATATTTGGGTTATAATTTCCTGGTCCAGGCATTTTATATTTTATATTTTCACTACACTTGTTTTCGCTTCCGAAACTATTATTAAATTATTAAAATTAATTTATTTTTTATTTTATAATTATTACATATATTTAGGTCCTTTAGATTTAATATTCAAATTATAAAAACCTGGACCTGGAATACTTCCTGAATAATTACTTATCATTTAGTTTCTGGAAGATCCAATAGTAATTCCTTATTATTAATGTTATAAATAAGGACTTTTAATTTATTAATATTGACCAGGTCCTGGAGTTTATACACTAACAGAACGATCTTTTTATCTTTGAGCAAAAGTAAAGTTTTTCGAAAAAACTGAAGATTTTAAAAGCGGCTAATATTCTATTTTTATTTAAATAATTTCGTTAAATTTATTTTTATTTTATTACAGCCTGGACCTGGTAAATTTTCTTTTGAATAATTTTGCTCTCTATTTTATTTAGGAAATGATATTTTCAGTTTTTAAAAATCTTTTATATAATATTCTGTAGGACCTGGATTACCTAAATTTGTAAATTAAATTTATTATTTAGTTCTTATAGAAAATTTTGGACTTTGCTTATATATAATTTTTGTCGGATAATATTCTCCTGGACCAGGTACTTTTAAAATTTTTATTAATTAATTAATTATTTTTATTGAAAAAAAAAAAAACTAATAAATTATATATAGGCATATATATTTAAAATATTAACAATAATTTTAAATTTTTACTTTGTTCTAAATGATTTTTTGGTTTTTGAGAAATAGGAAATTTTATCATTTAATAACTTTTTTAATTATAGCTTTCATTTTAATAACTTTTATTATTATTTAAAATATTCAGTTATTATTTTTTATTTATAAATTTATATACTCTGCAGGACCAGGTCCAATAATATTTTAACTCAAAGACCTTAATGAAGTTCCAAATCTTTTTTAAATGTATTTTTTATATATTTTTTATGATTTTAAAATACGTCCATTTTGGGGGTGTTATAAATTGCATTTTTTCTACTTTATATTCTTATGGACTCTTTTTTATTTTTAATAATAACAAAAATAAAGTTTTATTATTAATGAATATATGAAATTAATACAGGATTTAGATAATTATTTCTAGTAAAATCACCTAATAATATAATAAATATATCAAAATTATAATAATAAAGGTTTTACTTCTTTAAGATGTTCCAAAAATAACATTTTTAGACATATAAATGTTTAATTAAATAGTTAAAAATTAAAAAAATAATTAAATAAAATATTTAACAAAAATTAACAATAATATATCATAATAAAATTAATTAAAATAAATATATATTTAAATATATGTGTATATTCCATTTTTCTATATTAATATATAAAATTGTCTATATATATATATTATTTATATTTAATATAATTAAACAAATACAATTAATTAATATTTTAATTTACTAAAGTTATAATAATTAAATAATTAATAAATTTATATGTAAAAAACTTTTTCATTGCAAATATTAAATATAAAAATAAATTATTAAGATTCGTATCATTTAATAAAATAAAATATAGTATTTATAATTAAATAAAATGTTTTTAAATATATTTATAATTAGAAAGAACATTTATTTATTTTATATAAAATTATTTTTATTTGAAGAATGTACTAAATTAAAATAATTATATATTCTTGAAAATATTTAATTATTAATTAAAAAATCAAATATAATAATATATATAAATAAATATACTTCTATAAAATATATATAATTTTATTTATATTTTTTTTAAAAAAAAATAATAATAATTTTATTAATATAATATTTATATTTTTTATTATATTTCATAATATTTTTTCTATATCCTATATTTAAATATACAAAATAATACTTTTATATTATATATATTATTTATTATAAAAATAAAATATATTTAATAATTAATAAAAGAAAAAATTTAATAGATACAAAAAATATAAATTATATTAATTAAATAATACTTTAAAAAAATAATTTGTTTCTTATTTTAATAACTTAATATATTATAATAACATGAAGTATGTATATAATTTAATAAAAATATTAAACAAGCAAAAAATAAATACAATTTTCGAGTTATTAAAATAAAATAAGATATAAGAATTTATAATATTAAATATAAGCTGATAATTCTTTAAAATAATATTAATATAATATATTAAATTAAGAATATAAAAAAATAATTATTTAATTTGTAATTACATATTACATAAGAATTAATAATTATTGGGATAAGTTATGTAATATTATAAATAAAAATAAGTAAATAAAAAGCTGAATAACTAATAGTTTAACTATATTTTAAAATAAATTATTACAAGAAGATGGATATACAAAAAAAATTATTAAAAATATAATATAAAAATTATTAATAAATTAAATATTATTTATTAAAACAGGTTTTTATTCTTTTATTTAAATAATTTTTTAAATTAATATGATATATAGTATGATATTAAATAATTATAAATATTAATATATATATATATATATATTTTTTTTTTTAATTATAATTAATTTTTTTTATAATTCTTAATTTAAATATAAAGAAAATATGTATGTTTTTAATTTATAAAATGTTATTTTTAAATAAATTATAAAAAAAATTAAAGATTTATAAAACTTTTATACATATTATTATAAAATATTTTTTAGGATTTTATTAAGTAAATGTATATTTTTTAAAAGAAACTTGACAATAAATTTAAAAATAATTTAAATAAAAGGAGAAATTGATATTTATTTAAGGTAATAGATTATAAAATTTTATTATATACATAAATAGTTTAATTATATATTAAAATTATATAAAAAATGGAATTAATAATAATGTCTTGATTAATTATTATTGTTTTATATTTAAAAGAAAATATATATATTACTATAAACTTATTAAATATATATATAATAAATTATTTAAATTTGAATATAATTTAAAAAAAAAAAAATTAGATTCAGAAAAAAATATTATTTATAATTCTATTATTCCGTATTTGTTTTTGCCTTAATATAAAATAATTATTAATTTTAAGATAAATGTTAGAATTATATAAATTTCATTTATTAAAATTAATTTTGTTTTATTTAAGAAAAAAATAAATAAAATATTATTTTTAATTTTATATATATTTATCGTAAAAATAATAATAAAAAAAATAAATATATAAACATAAAAATTTATATTTATTTTATTTACATTAAAAAAAATATGTAATATTAAAATTAAACAGAATTTGTATCATACCCTGAATGGAAAGGAATTCACTCAAATAAATTTAATTATGGAAAACGTAAACATATATACCCAAAAAACTAATTAGATGGGCTATTTGCATTAGATTTACCAATTTTAGGCCGAAAACATTACTAATAAGTTAACTCTAAATCATTAGAATATAAACCAACATTTAAAGTATTTCCTAATATAGTAAATAGGGAGTCAAATATATCAAAATCACCATTAAATTTTAAAAACATAATATATATTCCAAAAATATTAACAAATAAATTAGAGTATGGAAAAATTAAAACTGCAAAATAATAATTAGAATAGTAGAGTATTAAAAACAAAAAAAATTATATGATTAATAATAATAAATAAATCAAAATGATAAAAAAATATAAATTAATTTTAAATAAAGAGAATATTTGAATGAAATTAAAGAAAATAGAAGATAATTTGATGAATTAGATTAATGGGAATAAAATAAATAATAATAAAATAGTAAATGAAAATAAAAATAAATATATATAAAAATGTGAATTTATAAAATTACTTTAAATATATGTAAATAAATAAAAATAAAAAATAAAATATAAAAGTATAAAAAATTAAAAATATAAATAAATATATATAATAAATATATTTATAAAAAATATATATATATTTATATATATATATTTTTAATTTAATATAAATATAATATATATGTAAAATGTATTTATAAAAATAAACTAACTAAATATCATTAAAACCTTTTCCAATAATCATTGTTTTTATTTTTTTCTTAAATATCAATATTCCACTTACCATCGTTTCCTAAAACTAGATGTTTACTCATTTAACACTCACTTAAATAAAGGAATAACCCCCACATCTTTGCCTTAAAAAGTCTCAAATATCCATGCTCTTTTTTACTTTCGAAAAGTGCATTTGATTACTATTTAACATGATTATATAACTCATATACTTTTTTAGTTTCTTTTTCACTTTAAACGAATATATTCAACTCATTATTGATTCTCCAGCTCCATCTATCATTGTTTAAAGATCCCAAAGTGAAATATTTATCATCAATAATATAAGCTTTCATATGCAAAAGTCTGTCAGTAATTTCATATACTTTACACCCTTCATCTGTTAGATTTTTCATTAAATTTTTATTCGATAATTTTTAATATGCGGGCTAATCTCGATTTTAAGAAGTTATAATTTCCACTTCGACGCCTCTTTATAAAGCTTTTATTAAATAATCATCGAACTCTTTCATTGGATAATAATATGGCTGAATAAATTTAATTCGAAATTTTGAATGGTTTATTTAGTTTATTATCTCGTCTTAAATCCCTCTGTTTTCTGGGGGCCATGTCCATTTTAAAATATGCTGAAAATCTATAAATTCACTATCAGGATATTTCTCGTCAAGCTCTTATACGGTCTTTGTGTTGTTATTATGATTAGAATTTAATATAATTCCATAGTAATCAGCTGTTCGTTTAAAATGTTAACGAAAAGCAGATAAACTTATATTTTTCATACAATAATTAACATCATAAAATGCATTTGAACCATATTTATGGCCTCCGTAGCATTCCTCTATATTAGAACTACCTATTATTGCGAAATTATCGACTATAAATAGCTTTTCATGGTGTCTTCTAAAGAATTCCTGATTACTTACGTTCTTATATAATTCGGACCATGTTGGATTTAAGGATTTAAATTGTCCACCAGCCTTTATTAATTATTATATAAGTTCTTTATTTATATTATTTTATAAATCGTCAACAAATAATACTACGTTTACTCCTCGCTTTTGGGCTTATATTAATTTTTTAAAAGTAAAATTTGAAGTTGGAGAATCATTAAATGCATAAGTTGTTAACCATGCATAGGTTTTTGCTTAATCTATATATGACCATAATGTGCGAAAATATTAATCTCCTTTTTTTTAAGATATATTATTTTATATTACATATGTATTTTTTAAATTTTATAAATGTTATTTTTTTTATATTATGCCTTTATATATTATCTGAGTATGGGGGAATAAAATGGGTTTAAATTTTTTATTTTATTCTTTTATTTTATTATTTACTTCTTGTTACTTTTTGAAAAATTAAATATTGAAAAATGTCATTTATTTATAATAAAAAAAATTAAATAAAAATAATATAAATTTTAATTTTATATATATTAAATTAAGCTATAAATTCTATTTTGATTTATCTAAATAAATAAAAATAAACTAAAAAAACAAAAAGATAAGTTGATTAAAATGTGATATAAAAAATATTGATATATAAATGAAATAAATAAAATATATAGAATAATAAAAAAAATAGATTATTGATATTTAAAAACGCAAAAAAAAATAAGATATATTATTATATTATAATTATTTTTTTGAAAAATAATTATTTTATTTATTTAAAAATAAATTATAAAAATATAATTCTCCTTACAAAAATAAATTCGCCAAATAATTATAAATTTTAATATATAATTTATCTTAAAAAAGAAAAAAATAAATATAAAAAATCTAATAATAATAAAATAAAAAAAATCTAAAAAATAAAATAAAAAAAAAAACTAAATAAAAAAAAAATGGATTAAAACACTCCGAAACAAGTGGAACTAATATTCAATGCTACTAAACTATAGGGCGGAACATCATAATAAGATCCTTACTTAAAGATATTCTTCATTGATAACGAAAACACTTATAAAGAATTAGGTGAAACTGAATTTTAAAAAAGGGATCCAAACCCAAAATGGGTAAAATCCTTTAAAATGGATTTTATTTTCTAAAGAAGATAAAATTTACGTTTCGAAGTATGGGACAAAAACACTATTTCTTCTGACAAGCTCATTGGAACTGCCGAAGCCACATTATCCTAAATAATGGCTGATTAAACTAACAACTTAAAGCTTTCTTTAACTGATTAAAAAAACAATCATGTAGGAGATTTATTCTGTAGAGCAGGAAACGTAGGAACAAACTGTGTATAATGGACTTGGGAGGGAATTAAGCTTAAAAATATGGATACCTTTTCCAAGAGTGATCCTTTAATGAGACTTTGGTATAAAGGCGATAACGAAACTTATGTTTATATTAAAGAAACTGAAGTCATTATGGATAATAATGATCCTAAATGGAAACGTTTTGAAACTTCTCTCAATCTTTTATGTAAAAATGACTTGAATAGATAATTCTATATAGAAGTTAAAGACTGGGAATAATCTGGAAATTACAAATTTATAGGAGAAGCTTATGTGTCCCTAGCCTGGATTATATAAAATCCTAATGCCTTAATTGAATTGAAAGATAAAGGAAAAATTAATGGACATTTAAAATGCTCCGATGTAAAATTAGTAAAGCCTGAATTTATTGACTTTTTAATGGGTGGATAGTAAATAAATATAATTTCCGCAATTGATTATACTGCTTCTAATGGAGAATATACAGACCCTAATTCTTTGCATTGTGCGGATTTGTCTAGAAACTAATATTTGACCACTTTAAAGGCTGTCTGTGATGTATTACTTGATTTTGATTAAGATAAGAAAATTTCTATGTATGGATTCGGTGGTGTACCTGAGTTCCCAAATTTTAAGAAATATGATACTGATCATTGGTATAAATTCTTTTATTTTTATAATTTATAAAATTTTATATAGTTTTCCTGTTACTGGAAATCCAAATAATGCTGAAGTAGGAGGAGTTGACGGAATAGTATAGACTTATTTAGACTCTCTTAAGTATGTAACTTTATGCGGACCTACTTTGTTCTCTGAAATTATACAAAAAAGTATGGAATATGCAAAAAAATAGTAAGATAATAACGTTTATACTATCTTACTTATCCTAACTGATGGTGTTATAGATGATTTGTAAGAATCTAAAATTTTGCTTTCTTAAGCTGGTGAATTACCTTTTTCTGTAGTAATTGTAGGTATTGGTAATGATAAATTTACTAGTATGAAGGAATTAGATGGACCTGATGTTAAGGAAATGACAGATGTTTAATACAAGAGAGATTGCTGCAATTTCATCAGATTCGCAGATTACAAAAAAGATAGCAAAAAATTACTCGAATAAATTTTAGCTGAAATACCATAACAATTAACTACTTATAAAAAACAACATAAATAATTTGTTAGATGAATAAAGAAAAAATCATAATTTTATTTTATTTTAAATATAAATAAATATTAATTATTTATGATAATAATTCTAATAATATTTTGTAGGATATTTTTTTTAATTAAAAATAAATAAAATTTGTTTATAAAAAAAAATATATAAATAAATATTTATAATAATAAATATAAAAATAAAATAAAAATGAATATTATGTATAAAAAAAAAATATATAATTATTATAAATATATATTTATTTATTTATTTATTTATATATATATAAATATATTTAATTTATTTTTTATAATTTTAATATATATTTTTTTAATATTTATTAATTTAAAAATAATAAATATTAGAAAATAACCAAATTAATATTATTTAATTTTTTTTTAGAATACAAATAAATTTTAATAAAAATAACCTTTTATTAAAAAAAATTAATAATTAATAATATAAAAATATATCAATCAAATATATAAATAATGATATAATTTTATATAAATATAACATAAATATTTATATATAATAATTTTTAAATATTATTTTTAATTTATTACTTTATCATTATATTTTTATTAAATATATTAAATTTTATCTTTTAAGTTAAAAATTTTATTTTATTAGAATTTATTATATGCTAAAATTATGCAAAAAAAATTATATTTTTTAATTTTTAAAATTAATATTATAATATTTCTAATATTTATTGTTATATAAAAACCAAAATAATTAATTTAATTAATATATGTTAAATTACAATATATTTATTTTATATTTCTAATTAAGATTATTTAATATATAGTTTTTTTAACAATATAAACATATATTATATATATTTATTATTATTAATATTTATAATAAATATGATTTAAAATAATTTACAAATAACTACAAAATTCATTCTTAAAATCAAACTTTTTTTTAGAATTAGATAAAAGCGTTACTTTTCAAGGTCTTCTAGAACTTTTGGGAATATATTGTATTTATTAATTTTATTAGCATTTATAATCTATTGATAAGGATATATTCTTTTGGAAATCATTTTAATCATCAAACAGTATTTTTTCTAATGAATCTTATGAAAAAAGCTTACCAAATTCGCTTTTAATATTCTTCAAGTTTATTTAATTTTATATCAAAACTATTTTTTTTTATTTAGATTACTCGATTAATTAGTCAAATCCTAAAGGAAACACAGTTTATTTTTTTTGAGCAATAGAATTTTAGGCTTTATAAGTAGATTTTTAATTTGGCTTTCTTCTTCTCCTTTAATAATTTGTTTAATCATTAATTTGTTCACAAAATGAGCTATTTAAACTTGAATTTTAGGTGTTTTTTTATTATTTTGATAAACTTTATTATGTAGAGTTTTAACTTTGAATTAAATTTTTCTAAGAATTTCGAATGAGAATTTATTTTAACATATGTTTTTATTATTTTAATTTTTTTTATTTTTTTATTAATTAATGTTTAAGAAATTAATTAATTGATTTTTAATAATGTTTATAATTTAAAATAATGTAATAGATTTTAATTTTCAGAAGTATTTTTTAAATTAAATATAACTAAATAAAATTTTAATATATATTTAAAAATAAATTTTATTTGTATTGATATAGTGATTTCGTTTATTTTTTTATATTCTTATAAAAATAAATAAATAAAAATACAAATATATTAAATTAAAAATATATATGTATTTTTAATTTATTTTTTTAAAAAATTGATTAATTATTATTTTATTTTATAAAAGTATTTATTGGATTAAAATTTTATTTATATATTTATTTAAATTAAAAATAAAAAATTAAAATATATATATATATATATATATATATATATATATATATATATACAATATTGATCATTAAATATAAATAAATTATTTAATAAAATTTATTAAAAAAAATAGATATTTTAAAAAATAAATATTATACACAGAATAAAATACAATAAATAAATAAATCAAAATAATTTTAAATTAAAGAAAAGAATTTTATATTTACGTTTAAAAATATATTAATAAGAAAAAAAAAATAATAAAACAAATAAAATGAACCTAAAACAATCCCCTTTAACTCCAGAAAAATCATCAGACCTTTTAAAAAAACAACACAGTCGAGCTCCCATATTATACTCCTCTCCGTCTGGAAAAGAACCAAAATATGTGTATAATAAAGCTTTAGATAGCGTCGCTTTATTAGGAAACGAATTCGAATAAACAGTAAAGGCATTCTAAAATGTATAAGAAGAGAAGCAATAATGGAAAGATTAATACACATAATTAAAAAATGTTTCTAAGAAATAAAGCGAATAAGACTAATAAATTATATAGAATAAAGAATTCTAGATAGAAAAATTATTAAGAGAAATAAAAAATTAAAAAGATGTTTTTAACGACTTGAAATTTAAGTATGATTTTTCTTAATAAAGGTTGAAGGCTTTAGAAAAAAAATGCTTATATTTTAAAGATTTATAGGAAAAATATGATTAATAATAAAATGCTATATATGAAAAAGAATAACAAATAAATACTTTTGAAAAATATTTTGAATAAATAAAAAGTTAAAATTCTTTAAATGAAATGGATAGTAATGAAAAAATAAAAAGTTAAGAAAAAAATAAAGCCTTAGGAAGTCAAATTGATAATCTTAAAAATTAAATTTAAGAATTTTAAAGTTAACTGATATAAAAAAATAGAATATTGGAAAGGTAAAACAACCAAATATAATAAATAAATAATAATAATAAATTACTAGAAAATTAAAATAATAATCTTAGTAAAATATTGAAAAATTATGAAAGAGTAATATAATATAAAATATATAATTAAAATTAAAAGATATAATTAAATTTATATATATTTAAATATATATAATATATATATATATATATATTTTTTTTATGTATTATTTATTTATATAATTAATTCTAAAAGCAAATAAATCTATTAAATAATGAAGTAAATGAAGTTCTTTTATAATAAGGAATTTAAATAAATAATTTTAATTCAAAAAAAAATGAAGAATACAAAGTTTAAAATATATCAAATAATATTACTGAAAATAACGAAATTTCTACTTATATAGATATTTCACAAAATTAAAATTTCGAATATTAAATCTAAAAAGAAAAAACAGATTAAAAAATTTAATAAAAAAATTTATAAAAAATAAAAAATACTGAACATAATAAAATAATAAAAAAAGATGAAATATATCAAAATTAATAAAAAAATTATATTATTAATAATAATTAATAAATAAGAAATAAATCTTAAACATAATAATAATTATCAATAATAAATAATTAATAATAATAAGAAAATTAGTAGATTAAATTAAGTATAAATAATAACAAAATTAAGAAAATTGAAAAATAACAGAAATAATAAGATATATATAAAAAATAATAATAATAAGAAATTAAACCATAATAGTAATAATAATAATAATAAAGTTAAATATAATAAATATAATAATAATAATAATAATAATAATAATAATAATAATAATAATAATAAAATCAATAATAATAATAATAAAATTAAGCTAATAAATAATATGATAGTATTATATAATCTAGTTCGTTTCATTATAATAATATTTCAAGCCAATTTTTGGTTTAAATTTGTTAGGGAGATCAATCTATTTTGAAGAAACTTTCATAAATAAAAGTAATATTATTTGAAAAATGTAATCTGATTGAATAATTTAAATTATAACAGAATTAATATTAACAATAATTATAAAATTAATTAAATTAAAATGAAGATTTATAATAAGATTTTGATAAAACTAAAGAAATACTACAAAATGTTAAAGATAATTTATAAAAAAACATAAAAGAAAACTAAGAAGACCTCGAAATTTTAAATAAAAATCACTTAGAATAACTGAATAAATTATAAATTGTAAAAATTATTTAAATATTATATAATTAAAATAAAAAAATAAGTAAAAAGAAGAAATTGAAAGCGAAAAAAAAAAATTAATAGAAGAAATTGTAAAACTAGAAAAAACTTTAAAAGAACTTGAAGGTATTTATGATTTAAAAATTCGAGAATCTAATTAAGAAAAGGAAGAAGCTTAATAATTCTGTGAAAAAGTACTCGAAGAAAAGGATAATTTAAGATAAGAATTTATCTAATTAGAAGAAAATTTCTTAATCGAGTAAAAAGAAAAATCCCAAATTTAAAAATAAAATGAAAACCTTTAAAATAAAATCGAAGTTCAAGAAAGAGACTTAGACACTTGGAGAATTAAATATAGGTATTTAAAGAAAGAAATTAGTGGATTAAAGGGTTAATTTTTTAAATATAAATAGTCGGTTTTGTAAGAAATATAGTCTTAATTTAATTCGAAATCATACGATTTCTAGAATTTAATTAAGAATATTAAAAAAAAATACTACGAATTGGGTGATTCGTAGATTTCCTCTACTAGGGATATGATTATTTAATAGGATTAATAAGAAAATTAGGAAAATAAGGAAAATATGGTTAACATGGAAAATAATGAAAATATGTCAAATTATAAAAATTATAAAAATTATAAAAATTAAGAAAATTAGAAAAATTAGGAAAATTAGGAAAATTAGGAAAATTAGGAAAATTAGGAAAATTAGGAAAATTAGGAAAATTAGGAAAATTAGGAAAATTAGGAAAATTAGGAAAATTAGGAAAATTAGGAAAATTAGGAAAATTAGGAAAATTAGGAAAATTAGGAAAATTAGGAAAATTAGGAAAATTAGGAAAATTAGGAAAATTAGGAAAATTAGGAAAATTAGGAAAATTAGGAAAATTAGGAAAATTAGGAAAATTAGGAAAATTAGGAAAATTAGGAAAATTAGGAAAATTAGGAAAATTAGGAAAATAAGGGAAATTAGGAAAATAAGGGAAATTAGAAAAATTAAGAAAATTAGGAAAATAAGGGAAATTAGGGAAATTAGGGAAATAAAGAAAATTAAGAAAATTAGGAAAATCAGGGATATTAGGGAAATTAGGAAAATTAGGGAAATTAGGGAAATAAAGAAAATAAGGAAAATTAAGAAAATTAGGTAAATTAGGAAAATAAGGGAAATTAGGAAAATAAGGTAAATTAGGAAAATAAGGGAAATTAGGAAAATAAGGGAAATTAGGAAAATAAGGGAAATTAGGAAAATAAGGTAAATTAGGAAAATTAGGTAAATTAGGAAAATAAGGGAAATTATGAAAATTAATCCCAAGGAAATAGTTATAAAAATAACACCTTTGACGAATTAGATGCTTAAAAATATGAAGATGATTAGTTTTAGAATGATTTAAAACAAAAAATTAACTTTTCTAATAATAATAATTAAGAAAACAGTTAGAAATTTTAAAATTTTCAATCCGTGAATAATAATAATTCTGGTTAGTTTAATTAATTTTTATAAAATAATGATTCTTAACACAGTTATTAAGAAGAAAATAATGATTATGATGATGATTAATAAAATGAATAAGAACATTATGATGATGAATAATAAGAAAATTATGACGATGAATAATAAGAGCATGATAATGGTGATGACGAATAATAATATTATGATGATGATGATGAAAACAATTAATAAGAAGATGAAGAATAATTAGAAGAAGAAGATTTATAATAATAATAGGATTATGATTATCATTAATAATAAGAAGATGATGATTATGATAATTAATAATAATAAGATGAAGAAGTTTATGACATTTAAGATGATTATAATAACTAATAAAATTATGAAAAAATAGAAAAATTATAATAATAATATGAAAATTATGATAGCTAATGCAATACTTAATAAATTTAAGAAAAGAGTGAATAATATATAAATTAGAAAAAAGATAGTTATGAATTATCTATTTTAAAAGAGAAATATGAGGAAGCTTTTGAAAGAGTAAAAAATGAATATGAAGATTTATAATAGAATTGATATAATATTTTTATTTTATTTTTAGAAATTAAAAAAAATTTTTTTTTTTTTTTTTTTAATTTTTTATATAAATAAATAATATCTTTTTTTAAAAAATAATTTAATTTTACTCTAAAATAAGTATCTTTTTTAAAAAGAAAATATTATTTATTAGTTTACTAAATAATATTAAAAATTTTTTAATTAAAATAATAATTAATTCAATATAAAAAATATAATATCCATGTGAAAAAAAATAAAAATATTTAAAGAATAATTTTTAGATAAAATAAAAATAACTAAACATAATTTTATTTTATTTTAATGAATTAAATACGTAAGTTTAATAAAAAAAATATTTAAAATTTTAGTTTGCATTATTTTTATAATAAAATCAATTTATATTTAAAAATATATGAGAATATATTTATGTTTATTAATTTTTTAAAAAAAATGTCTTAAAAAAATATTTAGTTTAATTATATTATAACTTTATTTTAACTTATTTGTTTGTTAAATATATTTTCACATAAATATAATAATTTTTTGTATTAAAATTATTTAAAATTTAATTTTTTTTTTACATAATTAAATATTGTTGAATTATTAAACCATGCTAATTAATCTTTAATAAAATATAGAAAATAGGAAAAAAGTAAAAACATATTAAGATAAATGAAAGAGTAAAAAATACTCCTATTCCTTTAGAATTAACAAATAAATTAATATAAAAATAATAAACAATATACTAATATACATAAATATAAATAAAAACGTTTTGAAAATATCTTTTATTAAACCTTATGTTTTTAAAAAATAAAAAAAATTAAAAAAAAAATAAAAATAAAAAAATATAAAATTTTTCTAATATTATAAAATAAAATAATTTAAATAACAAAATCTAAAATTTTATTTTTAATAATAATCTATTTTTATAATTTTAAAAAGTAATTAAATTTATTATAATAATTTAAGATTTCTATTATTAGTTTTTTTATTTAAATTTATATTTTAATAAAGTAATAATATATCTTATTTTTAATTATAAATTAATAAAAAATATTAACTTATCGACTATCTAAGGTTTTTAAAAAATAATTATATATTTTTTTTTTTAAAAAATATTTTTATAAATTAGTTTTAATATTAATAACTTTTATTGATATTTTATCATAGTAAATAATATTAAGTATTTTTAATTAAAATGTATTAATATATTTCCTTTGATTATAAGTAATTTTATTAAAAAAATAAATATATTAATAATAAATTTATAATATAAAAATTATATAAATTTAAAAATCTATATTTTTAAATAAAAAATGTCTAATTTTATAATTTTTTTTTTCTAAAGTAAAAAATTTATCATTATTTATATGAGTTTTATTACTTATTAAAATTTATTGAATTTGATATTTTTTTTAATTCAAAAATTATTAAATAATATTATATTTATCTCCTTGTTAAAGGTAATTGCTTTACTACAATGAATAAAATTCATCAAATTTTATTTTTATTTTTACTACAATACTTTTACGTAAAGAGTTTATCAAAATAATTATTTGACTTTTTACAAGATTATTTTAGCTAAAATCTTCTTTAATCGTTAATTTTTATTTAATAAGGTTTTTAAGAGCCATTAACCAATTATCGACTAAAAAAAGGATTGCATATTTCATGATAATTTTATTATTAATCTTAAAATTAAAAGGTTGAAAACTATTATTATTTAAATTAACTTTTTTGATTTATTTAATCTGATAAAAAATACAAGCTTAATAATTTCTTTTTAGGCGTTCTGTTATTATTATTATTGAATAAATCGTCTTTTTTTGGAGTTTCTTAAATTTGATTTGTTGAGTATTTCTCATTACTTTTTTATAAAATGGCATTTTTTTTTTATTTTTCTTTTTAGTTTTATTTCCTTTTTTATAAATTTTAGCTTTTATAATTTCTAAGTAAAAAATTTGGTTAAAATTCTTATTATTCTTCTTATAAATTTTATTAACTTAAAATTGAAAATTATTTAGATTTTTATGTATTATTTTAAAATAGACTATAATTTTATTTTTATTTTTAAATTTCTTTTATTCTTTTCTATATCCATATATCTTTGTTTAGCTTAACATTAATTTAATTATTTTAAATTTTATCAGTTTCTTCCATATAAGTCTTTTTTTTATAAAATAAAAATTAAAAAAAATGAATATTAAATATATGAAACAATAGTTTAAAGGGAAAAAAAATTACTTATAAAATTTATAATGGTAGTCTATAAATAATAGCTTAAGTAGATATACATTAAGCAGAGGAGTCTCTAAATTATTTTTTATTAATTAATTCTTCTAAACCAAAATAAGAATTTTAAGATAATACACTTATTCTTAAAGTATTTTATAATTTTTAATAAGCCTTTGCTAATTTTTATTCAATAAGTTATTCATCATATATTTTATTTTAAATTATATTATTTTAATTTTCTAATTTTTTTGTTAATTCGACTTCTCCTTCTTTTAATAAATAAATGTCTTTTATTTATTCTCCTTCTTTGTATAAATATTTCTCTTTTTGTATGTTTTCTATTTTAAAATACATTAATATACTCATAATTTTATTATTAGGAATCTAACTAAAAAACCAATATTATTTAATAAAATTTATTTTTTCAAGTATTTTTTGTCTACATAATTCTCCTATAATCTTATTAAAACCATTTTTAGATATAACTATTAAATGAGTATCACTTTTACATATCATAGTAGCAGTCCTTTATAAAAATTTATAAGATTATATTTTTATTTATATTATTTTACCTTTTAGCTTCTGTATATAATGCTATTTCTCCAAAGGCTTACCATTATTTATATATTTAGGCAATTTTTTGATTTTGAAAAAAGTTATTTACAAATTGATCTTCAGATTAATCTTAATTATAATTATTTAAAGATTGTTTAATAGTTTTATTATCAATATTATTTTATTCTTATTATTCTATTAAACACCAGACTTCTCCTTAGTTTTTTATAAAATCAATTATTATTTTTTATAAAAAATTAACCTTTTATTATTATATAATATGCTTCTCCGTAATCTCCTTAATAAAATATTGCTATACGAAGTTATTACAATTTATAATGAATTTCTCTAAAGAAGAAATTTAAAACTGATTAATTTTCAAAAATTTCTTAATTATTTTAAAACTCCCCAATATTGGAAATTATGTTTTTGATAAACTATTTTTCTTTTTAAGTTTTTACTTTTTTTTCATCACGTCTATCATTACCTATTATATTTCTATTTTTTTAAAAACAAAAAATTATTTATTGTATTTTATTTATACATCATCAATATATGGTAGGCTAAAATCTATTTTCATTAAATCTATAATTTTATAATATATAAGTTTGAAATTTATATCTTCAATCTTTATTAGTTTATTGCCGTCACATCTTTTAAATTATCTAATCAATATGTTATCCAATAATTTTTTTCATTATTAAATTTTCTAATAAAAATTTATAATTTTTTTCTTTTCTTAATTTTTAAGAAATATACTAGTAAATAATATAATAATTTACAAATTAAGAAATACAAAACAACAATTTTTTGGATTAAATACATATATTTTTTTTATATAATAAAATTCATAAAAAAAAATAAATATTTTAAAAAAATATATGTTTTTATTTTGATAAATCAAAACATATAAAAAAGGAAAACATATTTTATGTTAAAAACAATTCAAATTTTATTTAATATATATTAGATAAAAGCTTTTATTTATTTTAAATATTTTTTCTTTTTTCCAAAGATAAACTAGATAATTGTTTTATATATAAATTATAAAATAAAACCTTAATTATATCATTAATTAAAATTAACAAAAAAAAATATGAGAATATAGAAAAATTAATAATTAGACTTAAATTGATTTTATTATAATTTTGTTTGAAAATTTAGTTAAGATTATCATTTATGATTAATTTTAAAAATAAAAAAATCTTAGTTTTATTTTCTAATTATCTTATAATAATGAATTTAATTTTTTTTGATTAATTCGAAATTATTAAACACCATTGTATATATGCATATATATATTTACTTTAAATATTAAATTCCAAAAAATTATTTAGAGATTTACATCTATCCATATTATATAAATTTACACATAACGACATATTTCTCAACATAGTAGCACAGAAACTATTAGAAATAATAATAATAATATATATATATATATATATATATATATATATTATATGATTTTAAATATATAGATATATATCTTTTTTTTATTTATTAGTTCCATTATTAGTTTATTATCATTATCAAATCATTATTTTAGAACTTTAACTTTATTAAATTATTTATTATTATTAATTTAGACTGCTATAATTATATCATTTATAGGATTTTTAATATTTTCTTAATTATGCATTAATATAAGATAATTTATGACTATATTTAATAAGTAATTAATCAAACATACATATTTTATCTTACTTATATTCATATAGATGATACACTATATTCATCTTTTAGTTTACCAGTAGTTTTTTATTTTATTTATTCGCACATTTATTTCCTAATATTCTTAGTTTAAGCAAATATATCCATTTAGTTATTAATTTACTTAATTATTTTAAACATATAGTTATTTATTTAAGTTTAATATGTTTTCTATATTTAATTTATGTTTATTTTGTTTAATTTTCTAATATTTAATTAAAAATTATTTCATTAATTAGTTTTTATTATATTATAACTAATTATTCTAGTTGTTCTATATTTTTATTAGATAAAATTTCTTTTAATTTTTAATTCATTGATTTTTGTAATATAGTTTAATTTTTCTGAATTTTTATATATTTTATTAAGTATAATCCGATAGCTTAGTTTTATTGAGCTATAATTTTGTTTTTCTTTTAATAACTAATTATTTTCTTGTTTTTATTTATATTTAGTTCAAATATATTTATTAATTATAATTATTTTTTAATTAATTAATATTTGATATAACAAAAATACCATGTTTGTTTTTTTTTTTAATTTTCTATAGATGAAAAAAAAAATTATTATTATTTAATTTTTTCTTAATTTTTATTATTAATGTTTTTTTCTTTACCAAATTTGGTTTTATATATTATAACAAATATTTGCTTTTTTATTTTATTTTTAAAATAAAAATTATTAAATACTGTTTACCATAAAAATTATTTAAAATGAATTTAAAGAATATATGTATATTAAAATTATAAATTATATAATTTAATATTTAATAAAATATTTTTATTTAATAAGACAAAACTTATAACTTTTTTATAAATAAGATATATTATGAATAATTAATTATATTAATATTTAAATATATAAATTATATAGTATTTTTTATTATTTTTAATAAGTATTTTTGATTTATAAAAATAATTAATAATCATAAAAAAATAAATATAAAAAAGTATAAAATTATTGAATATAAAAATAAATTATAATTAATAAAAAAAATATTTATATAAAATACAAAACTCTAATTAAAAATATATATTAAAAAACGCAAAAACATAAATTAATAATATTATTATTTTATTAATTTAACTCTATTGTCCTTTCTTTGTATTTTTACATAAATTATCTTTTTAAATTATACTTTTTACATTACAATAAAAAAATACTCCCCAGGTTAATATATTATTAGTTTCCCATTTAAATATTAAAATTTAAAACTTAAAAAACTGTACATAATTATTAAAATAATTGCTTTAATCCAACTAATAAAAATTTAAAACAGGAATATAAATATAATCTTCCTTAAAATCTTTTTTATTAATTAATTATTTTATAAAATTTAAAATTATAACTGTTGTTATCTTTTAATGATATATTAAAAGGAAATATTTTTCATATATTAGAGAGAAATATTGATATTATAATATAATATAATATATAATATAATATAATATAATATAATATAATATAATATAATATAAAAGTAAAATACAAACATAAACGTTTTATAAAATTAAAACATTTTTAAAATCTCAATTTTCTTAAATATAATTAAATATTTCAATTTCACATTTTTGAAGTTTCAAAATAAATCTTTTATATTTTATATTGAATTTAATACATATTTTTAAATATAAAATATAGTTACATAAAATATATTGTTATATTAACAAAATTTCCATTTTATTATGTGTAAATTAGAGTTAATTTGTTAACGTATAATCCTTAATGAATATCGCAAATAGTATATTTATGATATTTAAAATCATTATTATATTATTATATTTCTTGTTAATTTTCATTACATCATTAATAAATCCTTAATAATTGGATTTAAATTTAAAAAAAAAATATTTTTAATAATATTAATACAATATAAATAACTATTAATTTTAAGATAAATAAATTTAGAAATAAGTAAGATTGTTATTATTGATTGTATTTTAATTCTAAATTTAGGCTTAATATTTTTTTATATTTGATATTTTCATATTTTTAAATGATTATAAAATAATTTCATAATAAATTTTAAAAATAATATATATTGTTAATTTGAGTAATAAATATTTGTTGACTTTTTATAATTTTCATTTATATATATATATTTAGAAACAAAATAATAGTATTTAATACTTAAAATTTTAATAATAAAAATAATATTAATATATACACATATTATTTAAAATAATTATATTTTTAAAAATTATATTATTATATATAAATATATAAATATATAAATATTTATACATATATATAATTTTAAAAACATTATGTTTTTTTCAATTTTTAAAAAAAACTATAATAATATATATATATAAACATTTTTATTATAAATATGAAGTAAAATAAATTTTCTAAATCACAAAAATGATTTTTTAATAGGTATATAATTCATAGTATTTTAAGAGTTTTTATTTATATTAGTCCTTTTAATATTATAATTTTTTTAAAGATTATCTTTAAAAAAATAAATGTAAATATTATATTAATTATAGTATTTTTTTATTTATAATTATAATGTTTTTAAAATAAATTATATTTAATAGATTAAATAAAATAAATTATAAATATTTATGTTAAGTAATATTATAAAATAAAAAATAAAACAATTATCATATTATTAAATAAAATAAATGAAAGGAAACAAATTTATTTTAAAAAGAATATATCTTGAAAGAAATATGGAAAGAGAATATTAAAGTCATTAAAAAAGATTAGAAAATATAAAAAATAAACCTTCAAATATAAAATAAAAAGTTTAATATATATAAGGTTTAGAAGAGACATCTTTTTAAAACCATTTTAAAGCCATAAAATTTTCAAATTTTGTTAAATAAAAATCGCAGTTACAAAATGATAAAACATTAATGAAAAATCTTTTCGAAATTACTTCTTAATCTAATATACCTAACTTTACAAATACATAACGTTAAACTAAATTAAATAGTGTATAAGACAATAATAAAGTTAATAAATAGATTACATTGAATGATGGATAAAATTAATTATAATCTTAAAAAAAAAGTTATACAATATCCTAATTTTAAAAAACTAAAAAGAAAGGTTTTTTTTATTTTAAAAAAAAAATAATAACATTTATTTAAATATATATATAAAAATAGGAAAGCATTCATTAGGATAAAAAAGAGAGTTATAAAGGATTTTCCTCGAAAATTTAAATTTAGCAAATAGAATGATTAGCTTACCTCCTGTAATATAAAATAAAAAACTAAAAGAAGATTACAAAAAAAATAGAATTTTTAGCAAAAGTATAATACGCTTCCATAATTTATAATAAAAATAAGACTTCAATCATCTAAAATAAGTTAAAAATTAACAATAAGAGAAGCGAAAATTAACAATTGAATTTGATTAAAAAGATTAGAATTTAATGAATTAAAATATCGAGGTAAAACTTCAAATTTAGCAAATTTAATTTATTCATTTTCTGCCTTTAAATAATAATTCAGAATCATATTATTATTTAATAACTTAACCTAATAATAATATTATTAAAACTGAACCAGAATCATATAATATTTTTTCTAAATAAAATATTGACTAAATTTACAAAGTAGCAGACATTCTAAGCAAAAAAACTATTTTTATAGGATTATATTAATCAAAAAATGGTAAAGATAATTTTTTAGGCGATATATAAATTGATTTAAAACCCTTTATTTTGGAAGGAGTTTAAAATAAATAAATTGAAGCTTAACTTAGAAATTTTAAAGAATTAAATTAAAGCCCTAACCATTAACCAACTGATATGAGAAAAAAAGGAACTTTGGTAGCTAATTTAACAGTAGTTTCGAATATAAAAAAATAAATTGATTTAAAAGGCCAATAATAATGAAAAAATTCATTATTTTTATCAAATAAATTTATTATTTTTTTTAAATAAATTAGTTTAATATTTATTTTTATTTATTATTTCATTTCATTTAAATAAATTTATTTTTAAAAAATAATTTTTTAATTTTATTATTAAAATTATAAAAATGTATTTAATTTATATTAAAATAAAACTTATTTATTTATTTTCATATATAAAATTTGTGTATAATTAAATAATAAAACAAATTTTTATTCTTTCCTTTATGAAAATAACACTCTAATAAATTTTATTAACGAATTATTAAGCATATTTATCCAAAAATTAATTAAAAAATATATTTTTTCAGTTACAAAAATTAGAATTAATTCTCTTTAATCGTTATATTATATGCCTTTATTTAAATTATTTCATAATACAACAAATATGAAATATAATGATTAAAAATTTATTTTTCATATTTAAAAGCATGATATTTATTGAATTAAATGAAAAAATTAGAATATAAAAAATATAAAGTAAAAAGTAAAAGAGTTAATAAATAAATTAATAATTAATTATTAGAGAATATATTTACATATTATCATATGTTTCGTTATATGAGTTATAATGTTCTTACACATGAACTTTGTAATTTATATTCATTTCGAAAAATATAGATTAATTTTAAAATTAATTATTTTTGAAATAAAATTCATATTAAATTTATGTAATAATACTATAGTAATTAATTGTTTTTAATTTTATTAATAAAAACTATTTTTTACAAATATTATAAAGGTGATATAGTTTATATTGATTGAAAAATCTGTTTGTCTTCTAGATAAAGTAAAAAAAATTAAAAAATTGTAGATTTTAAAAATGTTTAATTTCTTATTTATTTTCATTTAAAAATTTTTATTATTTTAGATTTTATTAAGTTGTTAATTTTTAGACTAATTATGTATAATAATAAGTTAATAGAATTTATAAATTTTTACAAATTAATAATTTATTTTAATTTTTTATTTGTTTTTTTTTTATTTTCTTTTTAAATTATATTAATATTTAAATAAATATAATTTTAACATTTTATTTATGAAACTTAAAAGCAACAAAAATTTTAAATAAAAAATAAGTATTATTAAAATTATAAAAAAAATAAAATATTATATTATTTAATTAATTAAAAAAGAAAAAAATGAATTCATTTATGTAAAAAGAAAAAACGTATTTAATAAGTTCTCCAAGATCAAAAGCAGATGAAATTTTTGATGAATTCAATTAATTTAGACAATAATTACAAAAGAAAGCGGAAAACATAAATCCTAAATAATTTGTAAGAGAAACATATTCGCCATAAAAATAAAAATAGTTGAATTATTCTCCTTAAAAATCCCAAAAACTTTTCTAAAATTTAGGTAAAAATATAAATTCTAATTTTTAAAATAGAGAAAACAATTCACCTTAAATACTCAAAAGTAATACTTTATAAAACATAAAATTATAAGAAGCTAAAAATTTATTAAATACAATAAGTTCCCAAAATAGAAAAAGAAGCCCATTAAGTTATGTAAAAATAAACTATTAACCAAGTAATAACAATAATATTTAGTAACTGCTTTAATAAACAAAACAAAGAATTAAAAATAACACAATGAATAGTTTATTAAGCAGTCCTAAAACTAATAGTTTACTTTCAAACAAAAATAATTTAGATTTTTTAAATATTAAATATAATAATTCTTATTTAAAAAATAATTAAGTTAAATCTTCATTATAAGAATTATATAATTATTTATAAAATGTATCTTAATAGGAATTCAATTAACTTAATTAACATTAAATTGACTAAATGCTTAAAGTTGCAAATATGATTACATAAAAAGTAAAGAATTCAAATTTTTATAACAAATGCCAAATATGAAATATTTATAAAAATAATTTATTTAAAGCAATATTTGAAAATAATAAATAGAAAATATTCGCTTTATTTTATATTGTTATAATTATATTTTTATTAAATATAGAAATCTTTATTTTTTGAATATATAATTTTTTTTTTGTTGTGTATAAATAAATAATAAATTTAAACTAAACATTTAATATAAATCTCTTATAATTAAGAGTTATATAGTATTTTGTTTTAGAAATTTTTAAACAAAGAATTTTATTTTAATTCAGATTCCATATTAATTTTTTATTAAATATATGTATCTTAAAATTGCTTCGGGATTATTCTTACATTATAATGCTTATTGAAACCCCTATAAAATATAATTAAAAAATATTTTTTATAAAATAGATAATATTATTACATTATATATAAAAAAAAAATTATAATATTAAATAAAAAAATATTTTTTTAAATATATGAAATATAATAATAGAATATTTACTTATTCGGCTTGTTTAAATTATATTGCGTAATCAATTTGTCCATTATTTAATAGTTGGAAAACTTTATTTTCTTAATTTTATTTTTAAATTAATAATTTAATAATATAATAAATAAATGATTAATACAATAAAAAGTAATTATATCCTGTTTATATTTATTAATTTAAAAATCTATTTGTGAATTACTCATTTAAATAAAATTTTGTTAAATAGAACTTTGATTATTTAAACTATAATTTTTTTATAAAATAATATTTTAGCTTGTTTCTATATATTCTTAATCAATAAAATTTTAGTTTTGTTCTTTAATATTTGGGGATTTAGAAAACTAAAATAAATATTTTTATTAATAAAAAATTAATTTCATAACTTTACTTCATTTTATTTATCTATTGTTTATTATTATTTGTTTTCTATAATTTATATTTTTTTTTATTTTTCTTGTTCCAATATTTATTATTCTTTAAGTTTTTGTTTTTATTGTTCTTGTATTTATTATAATTAATATTTACAATATAATTTAGCGTATATTTCTGCTCTTATTTTTTTATTTTTTCAAAAATAAAAATAATTTTTTAAGTGTAAGAAATATTATATTTATTTAACCTTTTTTCAATATCATCATATGTTAGTTATGTTTAAGAATATAAATAATAATAATTTAAAGATTTTATCTCAATTTTTTTTAATCTTTATTAATTAACAAGTTTATACATATAATCGCTATCTTAGTTTAATTCGCATTTTAATAAAAGTCCGTTACAATTGTTTTCATTTACTTAATCTTAATTTTCTTATGACGGCCATATTTAGTATTAGTTTATTATTTCTTAAGGAAGCTTATGCGTATATTTTATTTTTAAAACCTTTTATGAATATTTTGTAAAATAACAAACTACTACTTATATATTTATATATATAAATATTTTACATCTAAACCTTCTATATTATCTGTTAATTCTATTTATTAAAGAGACATCGATTCAAGATCATTAATACTTTTTTAAAGATTTTATTCCCCTGGAAAATTTAAATCATCAATGTTAAATGGCTTTAGTTTTTTAAAACTTTTTTAGAAGATTTATAAATATTTGATTTTTTGTTAAAAAAAAATTCTACTTTTTATCAATTTTCGATTGTTCTTATGCTTTTTCTATTAAATTTTACTTTTCAAGTTCGATATCTCTTTCTTTCTTTTTTATTCTTTTTGGTGCTAAATTTAAAATATTAATAATAGGTTCTAAATAGGGAAATATTTTTTGTGTTTAAGTCTCCATTAATAATATTTATTTATTTATCTATTTATTAAAAATATTTTTAATAATATTTATATAATTAAAATTTATAAATAATACATAATATATTTTTTAGAGATTAAAATAAATTCAGTTAAATTATATAATATATTTTTTTATTATATGTTATTTATATTATATGTGTATTACAATTCAGACTAGATATACATATATTTGAATAAATAAAAAGTTATTAATTAATATAATTATGATTCTTAAAATAAATAATATAATAATTATTTAAATATTAAGTATAAATAGATTATATTTTTGTAAAAATTGTATTTATTTATTTAATTATTATATATATGTATTTGATTAATATTTTTTTTATTTATTAATTAATATTTATTATCAAAAATTTCATTAACTTAGTGCTATTATACCTTATGCAATTTCTTAATTAAATTATTATTGTTTTAATACAAAAGACATTCCTAATATTGAATTTTAACCTATTAATTTTATACTAGTATCTTCTAATTATATTCTAAAAATTTAATTAATATTCCCTTAAAATGATATAATGTTCTTTATTAGAGGATTATTAATATTATTTAAACCTTAATAATATCCATATTTATGAATGCTTAAAGTATAATATTAATTTTATAACCCATTAATTTAGATTAAAACAAATGTTTTATTGAATTATTATATTATTTTTATTATTCCTTAAATACAAGAAATATTTATTGGATTTAATACTGAGAATGCTTAAATTGGCTAAACAGCAAACTAATCTGTATTAAATTCTTTTTTAAGATAAGATAAACGATTAATTTTTAAAAATTGTTTTTTGAATATTAATGAACAATTATTAATATTTATAAGATAAAATATTAATAATTAAAATTAAACATATCTAATTAAGATTTATTTAATATAAATATATAAATAATATAAAAAATTATTATATGAATAATAAAAAAATATCTTTAATAATTTGATTTTCCGCAAATATAAATATATAAATTTTTATATACAAAAAAAAATAAAGGCTTAATATTATAATATATGATTATAAATAAATATGAAAACTTAAAAATAAAATTAATTTTACAATAATAATTAAAATAAATTTAAAATTTTATTTTTATATAAATAACTAAAATAAAATATAACAAAATAAAACAAAAAACAATATTTGTATGTAAAAAAAAAGGAAAATAAAAATAAGAGCAAATAATATTTTTTTTTTAAAAAAAAAAAAAATCATACTTTTAAAATAGACTCATCAATATTAATAAAATCATCTTCGATTCCTCTTTCAATTTCGTCAAAAACAATCTCACTTCTCAATTCATTATTTTTAATGAGTTCTTCACAAAGTCTAAATGTTTACATATTTATATCATTTTCTCCTTTAATTACAATTTTCCTTTCTCTTTTAGCATATTCTTTTTACAAATTTTCAATGAATTCTTAATTAACATAATTGACTTTCCCATATCCTTTATTAATGCAATTGGCTATATAAGGCAGGAAAATAAATGGGCTGATTTTTTCGCTATTTTTATCCTCTTCGATTTTAATTCCGAAATAATCAAAGGCGAACATCCATTAATGCAAATAAAACTCATCTAATTCTATCATCGAAAGTAATTCAATTACTTTCAATCCAGCAAGCATTAATGCATCTTTCTTTTATTATTGTCCAGGAGTGGGTTTTGAATAAATTTAAATCAATAATGTTAATAACATAGGCCATATAGTTTAAAAAAGTTCATTTAGATTACTCGGAGAGAGCCTTAAAATGAGAATTCTGATACAAAATAGTATCAATATAAGTAATGAAGGATGCGCGTTTTCCGAATTTTTTATCACTTCGGAAATTTTATCGAGTAATTGTTATATTTTGGTTGCATATTTGTCCTTTTCGCCTGCAAAAACGATAAAACAAACCCTTTTGAATGCTTTTATTCTCTTTTTGTTCTCATTTTGTTCTTTAGAAAAAAATGAAGAAATTAAAGTAACTTTAGATAAATATTCGGTAAATAAATCATGCATTTTGTCATATTAAATTAGCCAATTTATTATTTTCCCCCAGTATTTTAAATTTTCTTTACTACAAGAGAAAAAATTGTCCTTATTAAATATCGAAAGAATGTGTTTTTTCATATCTTTTGTTAGTAAAATAGGGCATTTGTCTAATAACATGTATAGAAGTTCAGATGCACTTTCCATGTAAATAGTGTTTGTTAAAGCTTTATTTTCTATTACTAAAAATATATCTTCCATAAATTCAAGTACTCTGACGATTATACGATCTGTCCTTTCAGCTGAGTAACAGTTTTGGAGTACTTCAAGGCCTAAGTATTTGAATATTTATAATATTTAGAGTCTGTATTTATTATATATTTGGATTTCTTGATTATTAGATTATATATTGGGGTTGAATAATAATTCGTATCTTTCTTCTTCTGAACTTTTAGGAGGAATTTCTTCAGTTTGTTCTACATAAATGTTTTTTTTATTTTGTTTTAAGAGTGTCTTCTTATAAAAGAGATTCTTCTAAATTTGGATTAATTATAGGTTATAATTGATTTTATTTTGATTTATCATTACTTTCCGTTTTTGAATAATTATCTAAAAATGTATTTTATTAGTCTTTGTTTTCGTATTATTATTAGTTTTCTTATTTTATGGTTTATTCATCTTATTATTTTTCTGATTAAATAATTGCTTTTTCTAAATTTAATTTTTCTTTTTAATTATAAATATAGTTTTCAATTATTTCTTAATTTTTATTTTATTCATTGTTATTAGAAATGTTTGAAATATTCAAATTATTGGAAATTCCTTCAAATAATTATTTTTATCTATAATCACTATTAAGATTATTATTTGTTATATTGGAAATATTATTTAGATTATTTGCACTCATAACATTACTTTAATTTTCAGTATTATTAATTTATATGGACTAAACATTTTTATTGGAATTAATTTTTTCTTTAAGTTTTACTTTAAGTATATTTTCAGCTTTTTTCTCCTCTTTATTACTCCAGTAAGTTAAACATAATTCATATATGGAAGGGGGAAAAGGTGCAATAACTTAATAATCGTTACTAAATTTGACATTAAATTTACTCTAAGAAACCCAAAAAGACATAAAGAGTAACTTTTCGTTTAATAAATCATGTAATTCTTTTTTAAATTTACTATCACTTATAATTTCTTTAGGGTTATATTTCTTACTTGCCATAAAAAGAAGTTCTACAAGCCAAGTGACAGTATTAGGATTTTTCGAATTTATAAAAATATTTGCAATTTTAAGAATAGAACCCCAAAGCAGCAAAAGCTTTTCTTTCTTAAGTGTTTAAGGTTCGATTTATATAAAAACAAGGTATGTATATATCAAAAAAAGCAAATTTGTTTCCAATTAACCTATTTCGAATTACAAAAGGAAATTATTTAATTATTAATTCTTCTTTTCTTTGTAATAATCATCCAAAAGTGAAGTCACAAAACTTTTAGAAATTGCATCAAAAAATACTTCACACTAAATATCCATTACTATTAATAATTGAACCATTTTATTCAAAAATATATTAGGTTTAAAATCCTCATGCTTTTAAGGTATTTATTATGCACATTCTCTATTCCATAAGACTATAAAAGAGTTCATTATTTCGTTTGGGAATTCGAAAAAAAGAGGCTTTATTATTTATATAATGACTAATTTTACTTACTAAGTTCCTTTAATTATCTCACCTAATTTATTATTAAAAGTGTTGTATTTTTCAAAATCATAGCACCTAATTCCATAGCTATTAAACTCATATAAAAACTCAGTTTAACATTGCCAAGAATTCACAAAAAGCTCAACAATTTGCATTATGTCATATAATAAGCAATTACACACGTCATTATATTCTCTAATTTTTTTATCTTTACCTGTGTTAGAATAAGGACTGTAGATCCCTAAAGATAAAAATGAGGCCATTATATCGAAAAATCCGGTTTAGTATTCGTTTTTTTTAGCTTCTTCGATTTCTTCTAGAGTTCTTATTTTCAAAAAATGCTTTAGAATTAACCTTACACCTTCCAAAACGGATTAAATTTCAAACTCGGTATCGTCATCTGGATTTTCTTCTATATTTTCATTATAAGGGGAGAATATTTTGACGTTTTTTCCTGATTTGATCCTACTTTTGTCAATTTCGATTTTATTATCAACTTTTTCATATTAATTATTTTTTTAAGAAAGCTCTTTTATTAATTAATAATAGACACTCATTATTTATTTTATAACTTCTACAAGTTTACTCTCAACTAAAATTTCGCATAAAAAAGGTACAGAAACACTAATAAAATAAATAAATTATCCTCTCACATATACTATTGGAGTATTTAGGCCTTTTACAATAGTAGGAATGAACAAATTGCTATCTAAAACTTTAATTATTTTTGGAACTGTCTTCATATGGAAAAGAGGATTAAAAAACATTACTTTTAATAAATTTAAGATTTATACTTGCATTACGTAATCTTTATTTTTTATGTTTTCTCTTAAGAGTTTTAGTATTTTCTCCATTTGCTATTGGCATATGATCGAGCACTCTTCAGCATCGTCTAAATGGACAATTAATAATTCAAAAATTTCACATGCGGAGGCATTTATTTATTAATTTTCGGCATAAAATTGGAGGTTTTAGCTTTCTAGGACTTGAGCTTGCATAAAGCGCATGCATATAATACTTAAATATTCAAGATAATTGCTTATCTAGATTTTTTTTTTTTAATTAACTTATAGATTTTCTTATTGTTTTTCTTCTTGATTTTAATTTTTTTATTCTTATATTAATTATTCTTATAAAAATTAGGTTTATTATTATTGCTATTTTTATTAATAATATTATTATTAGAATTGCTATTAGTTTTATATATCTAATTAATAGAGAACGGCATTATCATTTGGTGCGTTATTTTTTAAAAAATTAATAAAAATATCGCCTGCTAATCCAATAATAGTTTTAAATTTTTTAAAACATTAAGCTATTCTTTTAGTATTATAAGGCTATATATAAATTATTTATTAAGAATCGCTCACATAAACTTACTATTCTTCAATAGAAGCTTCCAAAACTCTAAAAAGAGGTATAAGAATTCTCGCGAAATCCTCAAAAGATTCCACAAGCCAATTTTTTGCGGCACTTCTAATTAAAGGATTTTCATCTTCTAAAAAATCAATCATTAAAAAAAGACCTTCTTAATTTATTTCCTATAAATGAATAATATTTAAATTTTCATTTTAATATTTATTATTAGTATTCGTGAGTTACCAAAAAGTGCTAAATCTGCAAATTTCAATTTCTTTTTGTGTAATTATGATCGAAGAAAAAGAATCAGAAAGGGCTTATTTAAACATATGAGGAAAATATTAGCAAAAATTAACAATTAATTCAATAATTCTAGTATAGAAATCTTAAAAATCTAATAAACTCCATAATTTTTATAGCATAATTTATGTATAATCAACTTCTTATTTTATTTATTTACTATTTTAAACCATAAGTTCTTTTAATCTTTCATAAACAGGATGAGTTTTTTCATTTATAAGAATTTCTATAGTTGATTCAATAGCAATTAAAGAAATAAAAGGATTTTCAGAACTTATTGAATTAGATATTGATTTAAACCATAAAGGAAGTTCTAGCATTTTTTCTTTGAAGTTTTTATCATATTTTTATAGTTTTATTAAATTCTCACATACTAGTTAATACAAGGATTAGTTTTGGACATCTTTACACATTTTAACATAAAAGCTTGAATATATATCTATTTAGTTTTCTAGATTTTATATAGAGGACAAATGGGAATATCTCTTTAATATTTTATTTACAATTTTCATAGATTCTTCAATAAATTTGGATTATTAAATTTTATTTTCGGGAATATAATTTATTGCTTAGAAGATGTTTTTGAAAATTTCTCCCAAAGAAACCTTGGCAATTTCTTCATTAAATACTTCTTCACATTTTAATAAGCTTTCGAATAAAAAATCTAGATATATAACTCTATTGCTGCATTCTTAATCATCAAAATTATTATCGTTTCCATTTTCTATATTCTTATTTTCATATACACCTTCTAAAATTTTTAATGAAATACTATTTAAAATTACTTCAATATGATTTCCTAAACTTTCAACTAACCTTTGTCCAATTTTGATTATTTCATGAGAATTTTGAGGATTATTCTTTTCACTTTTATATATATAAGCAATCATATAAGAACTTATTTTTTTAAGAATTTATTCAATAATTTCATCGTGTTCCATAAAAAAATTTTAAAGAACTTTAACTCGATCTTTAATAGATTTGAAATCTTCCTTAATATTTTTATTTAAAAGGTTTTAAAAAGCCTAAGTTACTAATTTTATTGATTTTCTACTTCTATCAGTTGAAAAATCGAACTTGTTTTCATCATCTGGCTTTCCAAAAAGCCATATATTAGCTCTTCGGATTACTGAAATATCTTTTTTGATAAATAAATAAAGCAATCCTTCCAAAATTTAAATTTTTTCATTTTCCGAAAGGATATCATCATTTTAGGCTGGAAGATGACTTTATAAAAAATCAATAATGTTTCTTTTTACTATCACATTTTCATATTCTATGCAGCTTAAAATTGTATTTACCACAACTGTACTTTTGTTTGGATAATTATTTTCTAAATTATTTTCGTCTATGTCTTTTTCTAAATATAACAAATCTTTATTATGATAAATATTTTGCTTTATACGATCTATATTATCTCTTAAAGTTGTCCTTTTGTTTGGTATTTTTTTTTAAACTTCGTTTGTTTGTTATTATGTTTATACTAATTCTTATTCATTTTCTATAGACTAATTTTGTTCAAATCCTTCTTATTTATTGTTTTATTAATAATTTTATATTTCTTCATTATCATTTTCTTTTTGTTAATTTTCTTAATTGTATTATTATTTATCATTTTATTAATTTTCCTTATTTTATTATTATTCTTAATTATTTTATTCATTTTGATATTCTTCATAGTCTTATTTAAATTCCTAAAATTCTTAATATTCCTAATATTCTTAATTATTGTTCTATTAATATTCTTAAAACTGATAAAAACACTATTATTATTATTAATCATTATTATCAACCTATTAAGGTACATCATCATTATGATTTTCAAAGCTTTCTTCTTCATCAAGAAAGCTTAATTTGCTGTTACTGCTATCTCCACTGATATCATCATTATCTACATTTTTAAATTTAGGAATAATTTTCGATAAATATTTGATTCCCGATCCTTTTCCTCTATCACTTCTCATGATAGCCATCCAAAAGCTTCCAATAAAATATTTCCTTCCACACACAACCATAATACAGGTATAAATTTCATGTATTTCTTTTAACAATTCTTAATTATTTTCATCTAAGCCAGGTAATATACTCAAAACTAAACCAGGAGCACACGGAATAAGATCCTTTCCTAATGGAATATAATATTTTTTTATCATATTCAAAAAATAAAATTTATTTCTTAATTAGCCATTACTAAAAAAAGGAAATAAACCAATACTATATACTCCTATATAATCTGTGAAAATTTTAACGTATTCTTCTATATTATTATTTGATACACTTTGCATATTTTTGAATATGTTTTCATATATTCGAAGCGCAGCTAAGTTTATGGCTTCAGGAAGTTCGGGATTTAAACATTAGGCTAACCTTTTGCAGAAATTTATTCGATCTTCTATGTATGGACTGGGGTTTTCTTTTAATGCTTATTCAACTTTTTATAACCATTTTCCTACAGAAGACCAATCTTTGTTTTTTTCAAATGAATTTAATAAATGCTATAATGCTTTATTTAAATTTTATGTATTCTAAATAATTCTGGTTTTATCCATTTTTGTATTTTCTTTTGTTTATTAAATCTTTTATTATTAATTTCTTTCTAAGAAAATAAAAATTAAATATTAATTTTATATTTTTAAAAATAATTTATAAAAAAATATATTATATTTTATATTTTTTAATAAAAATACTCCATTTATATATTTTAATTGATATTTTTTTATTATTTTTCTAATAATGTGTTTTTTTTTTTAAAAAAAAAAATATTAATATATTTATTGCTATTATAAAAATAAATTGATTTTATAAAATTTTTATTTTTATATTTATTTAATTTAATATATATATATATATATATATATATATATATATATATATATTAATTTATTTTTTTATTAAAATGATGTTTATATTAATTAAAATAATATTTTATAAAAGTATATTATTTATTAAAGTTTATAAAAATAATTTTAAATCTTTTTAATAATAATTATATATATAATTTTTTTATTAAAAAAAACAAAATAAAACAAAAAATATAAAAATTCAATAAATAATATTTATTATTTATTATTTAGAATTTTTAGTACAAAATTTATTTATTTTTAATATATATTAATCATTTTTCAGAGTTTTCTTAGCTTTTTTTTTATTTACTTAACTTATCCATATATAATTCTAAATTGCTAATTTTCTTTTTAGGTCTACCCCTTTATTTAATCATTGTGTTTTATAAAGATTAGTTTTTGTTATTTTCTTGCTAATTATTATTATTTTCTTAAACACATTATATTAATTATTATTAATCATGAATTTAATCTTTTTATTTTAAATCATTATCATTTTCATTTTCATTTTCATTCTTTTTTTCATCTAAATCTTCATTTTTTGTTTAAATTTTTACTAATGTATGATATGTTTTATGTGAACTTGCAATATTAGTTTTAAAATTATCTCTTTTGGTATCATAACAACTTTAACAAAAATAAAAACAATAACAGTTTAAACATTTAAATATTTCTCCATTTAAATTTGCTAATCCACATCCTCCACATTTGTATTTTTTAGTTTTGCTATTTTTTGTTGGACTTAAAATTGGATCCATAACATGCTCTTATTTATGTCTTTTATTTGCTATTTTTTCCGAAGATTTATTAAAAAAGCAATTTTAACCTATTATATTTTATAAATAAATAAAGAATTTGAAATTTTTTTTATATTTTTACATAAATTAAAATTTCCAGAGCATTAATGACAAGTAAAACATGTTCCCGTAATAGGCATCATATAACATGAAGAACATCTTTTTTTAATATATATACAAATTAAATCATTTTTTTTTTGAAAAAAATACCTTTTATCATGTACTGGAAAACCATCTGCATATATAGGGACTTCAATGACTTACATTTAATGTTTTTAATCATGAAATTTATCATTTTCTTTAATATTTAAATCAACACATGCTTTAAATATTTTTAAAAAATACATAAATTAATTTTTAGTTCGTTTTTCTTTTTTATACCTTCACATAAATCGAAATCTTAACAATCTAAACAGTGGAATCTTATTCCCCAAATAGGTTCAGTTCTACAATGATTACATTATTAATATTAATGAAGAACATCTTCATATACTTTGTTTTAGATTTCAAAAAAGTCTTCCTTATTATGATGTTATACACAGTTTTGACATAAATCATAATTATGGCGATATTTACTTTTATATCTCATTAATTTCTACTTTGTTATTTCTTATTTACATTCGTCACAGCAAACTAAATTTAACCATTATTCATAAGTTTCACCTAATTAATTTCCTAAGCTATTTATTTGTTTTTTTATTTAAAAAAATAATTTTATTATATATTTATTTTAAAAAAAAATCACCTTAACCAGCCAGGTCTTAAATTATTATTTCTAGCAAAAATTTCGATTTTTTTACTTCCAGGTATTAAGAGTTCAATTATTTCATAAATTTCATCTGGTTTCTATGATTTTTTCCTTACTTCGGAAAATATAACATTATTAGTAATATATTAATGGAATTAAGGATAATTTTATTCCATGTAATTGCTTTTAGATTCGCCACTAAATTCATTATTTTTATAACCAATTAGACACATTTCAAATGAATGCATAAAATAATATCCATGGGTTAATTAAATATTTTTATCTTTCATTTTTATCCATATAAGTTTATCAACTACTTCATATCCCCATTTTTACATCATTTAGCAAGCTATATCCATTTGTGTATTTAAAATCCATAAAAATAAAAACCCTATATAAATAGTTTATACTTACAATTTTTTGTTTTATTTTTTTAAAATAACCTTTTTTAGATAATGTTTCTATATTTATATCTATAATATCTTTGTTAGACATAGTATTGTATTCCAAAGAAAATTTACTATTCGAAAACATAAATTAACTATCAACTTATTATCCACCTTTGATTCTCCAGGGTGGATCCATATAAATAACTATAAACAATAAAAAATTAAAATAATAATAAAAAAAAAATACTATCGAAATATCCTATATTCTAAACTAAAAGGTCTAAATTAAAGTATTTTATATCACAGTTAATATATGATTTACTTGGAAAATATTTATTATTAAGTTCATCGATTTCTTTTTATATTTTTCTCATACTTTCTATATACCCTTACTTATAGATAACATTCATTCCAATATCTAATAATTCAGTTTTAGAATTTTATTCAGTTGAAGTTAGAAGAGGATTATTACTATAAGTACTACTATTAGTTTCTAATTAATTATTATTCAAAACAATCTACTATTAATTATTTAAATTGATTTATTGGAATTATTATTAATATTCATAATAGGGATTATATTAATTTGATTCATTTAAAGGTCTAAATGTTTTATAATAATTTTAAAAAAATATATTTGCATTAACAAATTCGCTATTTGAATCAAAAAAATACTCATTCATATATTCACTTGGTTTGTTTGTTTTTTATATAATTTTTTATGTATCTTAAATTTAGTCTAAAATTTATAATTGTTATGGTTATTATTATTTTAATTTACTTTATTATTTATTTAAAGTTTCTGTAGCTTGATCTTTTTAAATTTCAGTTTACTGTTCTATACTTTAATTTTTTGTTTAAAAACTAATTTCCTTTTTTTAACTGGACTAAATTTTATTAGATTGTTTGATTACTTTATTTTACAAAGTAGGCTTTCCTTATTCTTTTTTTTGTTTTTTGTTTATTATTTAGATGTTTGGTCGTTTTCTTATTAATTTTAATTTATTTTGCTTTCTTAAAATATGTTTTCCTCATTATTTTCACTAGTAATGCATAACTTTTAGCTATAACTTCTTAATTTTTTTTATGTTTTTATGATAATCTTTTTTCATATTTTTATTTTGAATCTTTTTTTATTTTTTAACTTTTTTTTGATTAGTAAGTTCATTCTTTTCATTTTCTTATTAGTTTATGTTTTATGTTTATTAAATATCTGTTATTTATTTGATTTCAGTTTTTTAATTTTTTATTTTTGATTGTTCTTTTTATATTCTCTCTTTTATAATTTTAGCTTTAATTTCTTTTTTCAAATTGTTTGTTTTATCTTTTTAATTTTTAAATTTTCTTCATTTTATTCTTATTTGTTTTATTAGTTTAATTAAGTTTATTCATTTTCTTCTTCTACATTTTTTTTCTTTAAATTTTAGATTTAATGTTCAGAAATATTTTTATTAGAATTTATTACATTTTTAGATTTTTTTGGTTTCTATTATTATGAATTGTTAATAGTTTAATTTTTATTAATAGTTAGTTTTTAAGTATTTCTTTCATTTTTTTATTAATTACGTTTTTAATTATATTTGTTTTTATCATAATTCTATTCTATTTATATATAAGCTTTTGCTTATAAAGGTTTTATATCTAATTCAAATTGATCATTTTCTAAAGTATTTTAAACTTCAAAATTATTTGTAGGAATATATAGTTTGGATTTATCATTCATTTTAGAATTATATTTTTATATTAAATAATCTTTATTTAATGTTTAATTGTATAATTTATGAAAATTTATATATGGATGAAATTAATTTTCTAAAATTAAATTTTTAGAAAAGGAAATAGATTTTTATTATGGTATTCTATTAGGTTTATAACTATTTTTTAATATACTTTTAATAAGAAATTAATTTTAGAATTAGTTTTCATTATTCAATTTTTTTTTTTTTTTATATTTAGATTTCTTATAATTATTTTTGTTTTTTATTTATTTATTTGATATTTTTTTTTTTTTTAGAATTTTATTATTTTGAATGATTTTTTTAAAAATATTTTTTATAACTTATTTCTTTTAAATCCTTTTTGTTTTTTCCTTTAATATTAAGTCTAAATCTAATTTTTAATATTTAAGGTCAAATAAATTAATGAAAAATGAATGTATAATATTTTTATTAATATGCAAATTAAAATGATTTAATATTGCATTATTATAAATACTATAATATATTTATTTTATTATTACTTTTGTTTTATATCTTTTTTTTAATAGCGTTTACCCTTTCTTTGATATTTTTTCTCATTCTTTTTTCGATAATTACATTGTTTAGATCTAAATCCTTCAACAATCCGTCAAATTTATATTTATTCTATTATTATTATAAATATTTATGAAATATAAATAAAAAATAATAAACTTTCTAATCAAAATCTTGCCCATTTTAATATTTATCCATATTTTTTTTCAAACGATAATTAATAACTGTAAATTGTTTTTTATTATATATTTTTCTTTTTGATAAAATTATTATTTGTTAAATTGATACGTAAAGTAACTTTTTTACTCAAAATTACAAATTAAAAGGCTAAAAAATATAAAAATATTTTTGTTTTTACGGAAAGAGTTTTATATTTATAATTTTTTATATAATATAAAAATTAAAACAAAGTTTTTTATAAATAATTACCATTTTTGTGGATTTGCTTATTATTATATATTTGTTTTAAAAATCAAATTTATTTATATATTATTTTGCTGTTAAACATAAAATAAATAAAAAAAATAAAAAAGTCTTTATATAAAATTATATTGATCATTAATTAAAATATATTTATATAAATATCAACCATAACATAATATTTAGAATTTAAGTTATTTTTCATTTATATTTAAATAAATTATAGTGATTCGTACTTTATATGAATAAATAATAGATATATAAATTACGAATTAGTAATATATTATAAAAAAATATTAATTTTTAAATGTATATATATAATTTTTAAAAATTATAAAAATTTGAATGTTAAAGAAATAAAATATTTAAGTTATAAAAAATTATAATTTCAATTAATTAAATTAAAGATGAGCAATGCATAATATAATTAAAATAAATAATTAGAAAAATGTATTGTCAATATGAGATTATAAAATATAGATTTAATTTAAAGATATATTTATTATTTATTTTCATTCAAAAATAATCAGTATTGTTTAAAAAGTATTATTAAATATTTAAATTTCTATTTATTTATTTTTATATTATTATTAAAAGAAAATTTATTATTTTAAGTTATATCAGTATTTTTTTATCTTTTCATAAATTTATCTTTATTTTTTAAATATAAATATATTATAAAATTTAAAAATAAATATAAAAAAATATTTATTAAAAAAAAAAGTATTTATTATATTATTATAATTTATTTAAAATATAAAACAATTTAAAAACATAAAAAAAATAATAAAAATAAAAAAAAATACACGATTTATATCAATTATCCTCATCTTCAATATTTTGATTATCTTCAATATATTGATCATCTTCATCATTTTGATCATCTCCATCATTCTCTTCTTCCATTTAATTATAATTTTATTAAGTTTTAGTTTAATTATCTTAACCAATTAAAGATTAGACATATTCTTAAGCTTTTTGTTTAACATAATTAATTCTATCAGAGTTTCCTTTATTAGCTTCAAATTATAGATATTTTTTAAAGAAGAATTTCATCTATTTAGGTTTGTATTACATTGTAATAATTCTATCGAATAAATTTCTTGCTGTTTACAAAGTTCCATATTTAATTTCCATGTCTAAATACACACTCCAAATATCCGTTCTATATTTTTTTAAATATTAACTTAAATATATATAATAGAATTTACCTTTTAGGATAATTAGAAACAAAAGCTTCAAATGTAGTTCTTCCAGTTTCTTATTAATTATTTTGATATTACAATTTCGCATATTAAGAAAGAACTGTTATATGTTTAGCTTTTTTTAAACACACTAAGGCCCTTTTTAAAACTTCTTTAGGATCATGACTTTAATTAAGTTTGAATTCTTGTTTATTTTTAGTTATTTGATTTCTATAAATTATAACATTTTTTAAATGTTCAATCCAACATTTACTTGAGTGTTTGAATTTTTAAATCATATTCTAATTTTATTTAAATTATTTAATAGGTTAATATGTTATAAAATTAAATAAATTACTTTGGACAATTAGAATAATAAATCTTATTTATTTTCATCTTTTTTATATATTTCGAGAAGTTTTAAATAAACACTTTTTGGTTTACAAAGTTATTTAGCTCTTTCAAAAACTCTGTTTGTATTAAAAAATAGGTTAAAGTTATATATATATTTTATTTATTACTTAATAAGACTCTTAGAATCACCAAAATTATGTTCTAAATTCAAGTAAGCAGTCCATAAATTAAGTTTTTCATTTTCATTAGCAAAATTGATAACTTTAAGTGCTCTTTCAATAATTTCTCTTGCTTAATAAATATTTTCATTTTCCATTACAAAAGCTATATATTAAATCCAAATATAAGAACTGTTTGGATTTTTTAATACTAATCTATTTTTTATTAATAAAAATACTAGATATTTTTTTGTTTTTTTACTTTTCATAATCATCATTTGTTTCAGGATTTTAATCTGAGTTTATTAATTTCTTTTCTTATTCTCTTATTGCTTCTTCTTTTTTACGATTAAGTATTTTTTTCTATCTTTAAGATTTTTTTTTATTTGTTATGTTTTTCTCATCTTCTTCTAACTCTTCATCAAGTAAACTTTATTCACTTAAAATTTCATCTTCATTATATTCTTGTTCCTCATCTTCCTCACTTTCCTCTTGCTCACATTCTTTTTCTTAACTTTATTCTTCATTACTCATATCATCAGAGTCTTAATTATCGTTTTCTTATTCAATTTACATTTAATTTGATAGTTATTCTTCTTCTTCTTCTTCTTCTTCATTTTCATCTTCATCTTTATATTTTTTATTAGGATCAACAAAATTAACATTTTAATTAAGTTTTATTTCAGTTTTTCCATTTTATTTATTTTACTAAGTACTTTAATTAATTTAAAGAATCGAATTTATCAATTATTAAATATCTTCAGAAACTTATTAATTTTTATCAAAATCAAAATCAACTTCATTACTAAACTTCTAGATGTACTTTTAACTATTTCCCAAAATAATTCTAACTTTTGGTTCTTTTTCAAACTTAATAACTTTCGCCAAAACCTAACTTCCTAAGGGCAATAATTTTTCTACAAAACCCATTCTTTATTCCTCAGTACTATTATTATATATATAAATGAAATTAATAAAAAAAAAAATACAAATCAGTATCATCTTTATCTAATGATCCTCTAAATTTACATCCTTAAATAGCAACAGAAGCCTTTCCTTGATAATGTCCCACAACAACTCCTTTAACAGTCATTCCTTATTTAATTTTATTTTCATTTAAACTAAATCCAAATTTAACAATTGAATCTCTTAAAGAACCTTCTATTTTTCCATCTTATTTAATATCAGTAATTCTTCCTACTACAAGCTTGTTTTTGTAAAAAGAAATTTAAGGCTTTTCTAAATAATCGTCACTAAGTTCTTATAAGCCAACTCTAATTATTGTATTATATGAAATATTTACAAAACAACCTTTGTCATTAGTTTAATTAATGTATCCGACGAAAATCATTCCTTATTTGAGTGATCCTTGACCTAGCTTTATTAAACGATTTCTCAAGTCTCCTTGCTTTTCAACTTCTTGGAATATTTTCTTATATTCGATTGTATTTCCGGATGGTCCTAATGCTTTTTTCCAATTATTTTCATTTGTGACTGCTTGTCTTAATGATATTTATACATTTTCATCATCTCTTTCCAAAATACGGCCCTTAGTATATTATCCACTTTCAAAATGCTCAGCAGGAACTCCTTCCCATTCATCACAAATTTCACTTATATGAATGTTTGTGAACTTTTCATCTGATATTTATACTCTGATACCTCCTTGAGCATTTTTTTTTAAAATTTTGACATTTAATAATGTTCCTTATTTATATTCAGAAAGCTCTATACCAGCAGGAAGTAGACGAATGTTTTTTAGACCTTTTTTATTTTCCTAAATTCCTACAATTTTCCAATCACAAAGATTTCCTATTGAATATTTATCTTCAATATTTTCTAAATGAGAAAAAGGAAGGTCAAAAGCACTGACATAACCAGAATGAGAATTTGTCAATTCAACATAAATGGGATGGATTGAAGATTTGTCAATTGATTTTACTAAGCCAAGGAATTTTTAGTTGATATTTTTTTCCTAAAAAGTACTTTCGTATTAACTCAAGTAATTATTTTCATCTAAAAAATCAGCTTTTAAATGACAAGAAAGAGCAGTTAATTCAATATCGATGTTTTTCTCATTTTTTTTCACGTATAAAATTTTGCATTAAATTAGTTCGTTTTCTTGGAATTTTCCAAATTATTTTTAATCATCAAGTTATGTTTTATGGAGTTTTCCGTATAGTTTTCCTCTTAATTACACGTGTAAGTTATTTCCTTATTTTTTGAGAATTTTTCCGCTTACTTTTTCACCAGGAACAAGATTTACATGTGAAGTATTATTTATTTAGTCTTAATTTTATTCTCTTCTAATAACTTTTTATTCATATAAAGGTACATAAGTACTTTTGTTAATTGATTGTTGCTTTTTTTTATCAAGTAAGTCTTTATTTACAAGCCTTACATTGTAAATTTTATCATTAAAATATTTCTTTTCGTGTTAAATATTATTTATATTATTAGTATTGACATAACAGATGATATTCGTGTTTTAAATAATGCAGATTAAATAATGATTTTTTTCTACTAAAACTTTAACTTCTTCTATTATAGGAATATTTTAGAAATTTCCATTGAAAAACTCATCCAAATTTTACTTATTATTAATTAATTATTTTAAAGGTAAAAAATCTACAGGGATTAAATCGAGCACTTCTTTTTCAAAATCAATATCTATTATTTTACATTAGATTTTTTTTCCTTCCCAAATTTCTATTTTTTATTAGGCTTCGTTATTCATTAAATGCTCAATTAAAATAAATCCTGTTAAAGAATCATTTCCTTCTATTTTTGTTATTATTCCGAAATCTTTTATTATATGGACTGTTGTATTTAAATAATTTCCTACTTTGAATTTTTACCAAACTTTTTTGTTCTTGTCTTATAATACAGCATATTATTCAGTAAAAAGATTAGAAAAAAATGATATTTTTTTACTCATTTTATGTCTGAAAATATTCTCGTTCAATAAAGTAGCATTTATTTTATTATTTTCAATATTTTTTACTAAAACAGCTACACTGTCATAAGTATTGAATTGCACGTTCTCTTCAAAACTTTCTTTTCCCACAAATATCTTTATTCTTTCATTAAATTTCACTACGATACCTTTTCTTGCTCCTCTATCAATATAACCGGTATAAATATACCCATTTTTTATGTCTTCAACACAATTAGGGTTCATGTTTGATAAAAGAGAGGCTTTAGCAGACACAAGGACATTTTTATTTGGAAAAATATTGATTATTTTGCACTTTAAACTACCTTTAGTACTTCTTAAATGTTCATTTAAGATTTCATAATGCCATTAGAAGTCCGATAGATGTTCTAAAGGTAAAATAGCCTTATGGTTTTCGTTAAAAAGAACAATGACATCTTTGTAAATGTTATTAGAATCAACTTTATATTCACAAATATCTCCTTCGTTGACATTTAGTTCCACATCTTCATTATTTAAAGATTACATTTCAAAAACTGTTTTTCTGGAAGTATTATTTTTCTTTTAATTTTAAGCTTCCTAGAAGCCTTTTTCAGTTAAAGAAAGTGCTAATTTTTAATTTAGGGGATTAATAAATACTACATAAGTTTCCAAAATCTAGCCTATTTTGTAATCATTTCTATTTTTTTTATTCAGATTTTCAATATCTTTGTATGTGAGTAAACCTTTAACATTATTAAAGAATTAAATAATATATCCAAAGTCAGTTTTTCCAGAAATATAACCCAAATATTTGTTATTTTACTATATATTTTCCCAACTTTTTATTATACAATCTTCTGGGGCATTCACAAGGGTTTATTTAGCAGTTAATTTCAGCTTTTTTTCTTCCAAATTTACACTCAAAATTCTCACTGTAACTCTTTTTCCTTCTTTAAAGTTTAAGTTTTTACTTTAAGGGTGATCTTAAGTATTTAGATAGTCTATAATTCCTTTTATGTTTTCGTTAATTTCCACTTTTACTTTGTATTGATTTTAATGTCCTTGTATTATTTTTTCTACTTTTACATTCAAAACCATTCCAGGTCTTAAATCTGTCCAATTTTTGACATTTTTGACAAATTCTTCTTTTGCTGTGAAAATAGGAAAATGCTCAAAGTAATTAATTTCTTTTAATTTTAAAGCTTTAGTGTAATTTTATCCTTCTTTAAATGATTCTTTATCTGCATGCAGTTAGTTTTTATGTAAAAAACCATTATCTATGGATGTATTTTATATTTTAACTAGGTAAGAATCTCCATAGAGTACTTTTTTGATTTTAAATCCTTAAGTAAAAACATCTCCTGGTTTATATTTATAAGATTAGTTGAATGCTTGTAAATCTACATGCACTTTTTTTGCAGACAAATTGATATGTTTTTAATCAAAGTTTGCAGCAATAATTCTTGCCAAAATCCTTTCTTTTACTTTATAACTTTCAGGTTAGTTATTATCCAAATGGTCTTCAAAAATAAATCCAATAAACTATTTGAAAAAGCGGACTACTAAACCGTTTGAAAGTACTTTAATAATTAAACAATTAACCAAATTCCCTGGTTTAGCCAAATGATGGAAATCAGAACCATCTTCTATGTCTATACTGGGATTCAAAATACTTTCTTTAATCTCTTATGTAGTATATTTTAATGATAAATATAACAATTTTTTATTGTTCTCTTTCTTTTCAACTCTAAACATATAAACACGACCTTCTTCTAAATCTTCGTATTAGTCATCCTCACATACATTTTTATCTTTTTTCAAAAAGCCGATGTATTATTAAGAAGTATGGAATACTACTTTTATACCATATTCTTCTTTGGTCAATACTTTTCCTTGTAAAAGCATGTTTTCGTATATTTCATTAAATTATAGGCCCTCATTTACTACAGAAGGCTTTATTGATATATTACTGTTACCTTCTTTTATACTATTAACTATTTCTCCGATTAAATATTCGCCTTAATTGTAAATTCTGAGATCCGATTCTTCATTTTTCTATGTTTATTTATTTTTAGTATATATTTTTATTAGTTTTTTACTTCTTCGACAGCATCAGCAATTGTTAAGAAAGCTTTTTTATTTCTGGAAAGATTAACTATTAAAAATTAACCTTTTAGTCCATATTCATTAACACTGCATAATACTTATGTTCCAAGTTAATATTTCTATTTATTAAATTTTTTATATAAAATTAAATGAAATATTTTATTTTTTTACTATTGTCGGAACTTTTTCTAAAGAAAGAAATTCGTCTTTATTATTAATGAAAAAAGAAGAAAAAGAGGCTGTCAACGGTGCAAAGAAAGTTTCTTAAGTTCCGAAAATTTCCTATTATTAGTTATTCTTTTATTTTTTTTAAGTTGAATTTATCATTCTTTCGAATTCTTCATCTGAATCTACAAAGTCGTTATTAATTTTTTTTTAGATTTTTTTCTTTTGGATTTTCTTGTTTTATATTTAGGGTTTATTTTCTCTTAAAATAGGCATTTTATTGAACATTTAGTCATCATCTTAATTTTAGTTTTTATCTTTAAAATAATCAACTATCGTGTCTTTATATTTATTTTTCCATGCAGGCATTTTTTTAGGCTTTTTGTTGTTGTTGTTTTATTAGTTTTTTTTTTAATTGTTTGGACTTTTTTGTCTGTTATTATTGCCATTTTTGGCTTTTTAATTTTTCATTTTTTTATAATAGTTTTTTTTAGTTAAATTTGTATGAATATAAAAATAATTTGTTTTTTATTTTTTAATTAAATTAATATTTTATACTAACTAAAAATAATATAATTTTATATTATATTTAATTTTTTATTTTTATTAATAAAGATGGAAATAATTATACTTTTTTTTATATTACTGAAAAAAAAATAAAAAATATGATAAATAATTTTAAATTAATTCAAGTTTTTTTTTAAATTAAATATTAGTATAGATATGATAAAAGTTTTTATTGTAAACAGAAACAAAATTATAAAGTTTAAGAAATATATAATTAATTATTCTAATATTTAATACAGAATAAATTAAATAAGAAAACAATAATTAATTCAATAATATAAATAATATATATATTTATTTTATAAAATAAAATTAAATATCCTTTTTTTAATTTATTGTTTTAATATAAACAACTATAATTTTTATCTAAAATAAAAAATTATTTTTATTTTAAAATATAAATTATTTTTATTTAAAAATATATATTATTTATCTTTTTTTTACTAATATTTCAACTAATTACATTTTTTAATTAAAATTATATTATACAAAAAAAGTAAAATTTATTTTTTATTAAAAAATAAAATATTTTTAAAAATTGAATATATATCTATTTACATATATGTAAAGTATTTTCATAAAAATTTAACCTTTATTAATAGGAGTAAAAATTAAATATTTTATAAAATACTTAACAAAATAGTAATAGAAAATAATAATGTAAATCAAATAAAAAAATTTGATTAATACTAGATAATAATTTTATGGTATGGTATTTATTTTCTATGCAATTTTAAAAATATAAATAAGTGTAAAAACTTAAAATAATTATATGACTCAGAATATTATTTATTCAAATTAATTTCTATATAATATTTAATACGATATATATTAAATTTTCTATTTATATATATAATAAAATTTATACAAGTATTTATAAAATGTAAATAACAAAATTAATATAATTATTTTTTTTTTACTTATTTTTAGTAATAATGTTAAATAAATAATTTTAAATTACAGATTTTTTTAAAAAAAGCATTATATTTTAATATAATATTTATTAAATATTTGTATAATTTTTTTTATAGAAAAATATATTAAATATTATTTTTAATAAAATATTTTTTTTAAAACAAATAAGTAAATTAATTACAGATATTAACAATATAATGTTTATAATAATTTAAAAAAATAAATTAAATTTTTAAATTAAAATATATATATTAAAAAAAATTTAAATATTTTTAGAAATAAAAACAAATTTGAATTTAAAATTAATGTTCATTTTAATAAAAAATATTTTGGAATATCGTATGTGATTTATAAATGCTTCTATTTTATTTTAATATAGAACTATTGTATGTAATTCAGAAAAATATTGTATTAAAAAGAAGGAAATGTACACGCTTTCTATATACGTATACATCCTAATTGAAAAGTAGCTGAAGTTATAGAATATATATTAAATAAGGTCTCGTATGTTATGAGGCTATATTTTTTATTTATAACCTATAGTTGAAAACTATTTAGTGCCTTGTATATTAATGATGATTATAGTTTTTATTTCTTGTAGGATGCAAATCTATTGGATTATTAGGACACAGCGTTATTTGAGTTATGAGTAAAGGCTATAATCTCTAAGCAACTTTAAAACCTTAAATTTTATTAAAACAGCAGGTTTTGATGATTCTGATTTCATTTCTGTATTCGCTAAGGGTTGAGATCAATTTTTTGTTTGAATTAATGAATTAATTTTAATATTATTATTCTATTAATGTAATTTAACATATAATTATAAATTAAATTAAAATTTATATATATATATTTATTTTGTTATTATATATTTTTGTAATTATCATTATTTATTTTGTTTATAAAAAATATTTTACACAAAAATATATTTTAATTATGGGTTTAATATTTACATAAATAAATATAATTGTATTTTTAATATTACTTTATATTTATTATAATTTAATATTTTTAAATAAATTATTATTAATTATATTGTATTATAATTATTTTATATATATTAATAAATTACTAAATATTTAGTAATTCTTTAAATGATAACTTAATTATTTTTATATATTTTCATATTCAAATTTTTTAAAAATTATTTTTAGATATTAAATTGTATTATAATTTATATATTTCATAAAGAATTCTCATTGATATTATTTTTGATTTAAAATATTAAGAAAAATAGTTGATAATATAAGAAGTAATATAATAAATACTAAAAATTAATTGCATATTAAATTGAAATTTTTTTTTTTTATTTTTAAATTATTTTATCTTTTCGTTTTAATTTTATTTTTTTCCATAATTGAAATAAAATAAAAAAAAATGCTATTTATCAACATATATAAAAATTCTATAAATTTCTATGTCATTAAAATAAAAAAAAATTAATTAAAAAAAAATAGAAAAACGATTTTCTTTAAAAAAGAATAATAACTCAATTTCTTTTAGATTTATAAAAAGAAAATAAAAATAAAAAATAAATATTAAGTAATTAGCAAAAAATTAAAAAAAAAAATGATTAAATTTTTAATATTATCTTTGCTATGTGTATCAGCATTAGCTGTAAGTGGAAATAAAGGTGCTTGTAGAGCTTAAAATTACACAAATGTCGATGTAGATTTTTCTAATAGATATTTGGGAAGATGGTATAATATATATGTAAGTGCTTCTATGCCATTCTAATATCGCGATGATTTGTGTAATTTAGATGAATATTCTATAGATAAATATGGAAATATGCGAGCTTTGTATAAAGGGATGCATGCTAACTAAAAAGTAACTGAATTTCTTTAATAAGTAAAAAAGGTAGGACCTGGACATTTGAAAATTAAATTCTTTAGTTTACAACCCATTGGAGCAAACTATGAAGTTCCTTACATCAATGATGATTATACCGTTTCAGTTGTCGTAGGATGCAATGCTTTTGGTTTTTTAGGATAAAGTGATATTTGGATTATTACTAGAAGCTATAATCCTGATCCTCTAGAAGTTTAAAAGGCTTTAGATTTTATCAAATAAGCAGGATTTGATGATTCTGATTTGGTTCCTGTAAGTACTAAGGGATGTGCTAAAATTAAATGATTTTGATTTTTTAATTTTAATTTTTATTAAAAATTATTTTATAAAAGTTATTTAATAATTTTTAACATTTAATTTTTATAAAATATTTAAACAAATAAAAAATAACTACAATAAATATAGATATTAATATAATTTATATCGATTATTATTTTTGTTTGATAAAATTATAATCAGCTATAAAAGATCTACAAAACATACTTATATTAATTAAATTTTTCTTTATTGAAAATAATTTTATTTATATTATTTTCATTATTTAATTTTTTAACATTATAGAATGTCATGGCTAATAATTTTGATTTTTTTTACTTTTAATTATAATATTATAATATTATACAATATGTTTTAATCAAACAGTAATATTATCTCTTTATCTGATTTTCTACACTCTCATTGAGCTATAAAACAAATTTTATTTATACAAGCTTTGTAGTTCTAAAATAAAATATAAATGATTTGATAAACAAACTATAACCATATCACAAAAAATTTTATTCTTTTATTTCGAGTAAAAAAATAATTTATGCAGTGTAAAAGAAAAATGCAGAAGTTAGTCATTTAGCTATTATGATTGTAATAATAATTTTTTGATATGAAAAAATTATTGTATTAATAGCCAAACTACTAATATCAAGAAATTTAGGAATGCAGATTTTATACTTAAAAAGATTAAGAGAATGAAAAATGTAATAATTATTAAATTATTAATAATGATTATAATTATTATTAATAATAACTATTACTAATTTAATCTTTATTGATTTTTTATGTACATTATATATATAAATTTTTAATAAATTCTTTTTTTTTTAAATTATAATATTTTGATTGTCAACTTAAATATTTTTTTTTATAATAAATCTTAAACAAAATAAAAAAAATAATAAAGTTTTTATAATTTTTAACGAAGTTGAACTTATTTATAAAAAAAAACATATTGTTATTTGTTAATAATAAAATATTTAATTGAAAGTTAAATCAAAAAATAATATTTATTTATTATTTCTATCAACTAAAATTATTTTTCTCTTTTAATAAATTTCTTAAATTAAATTTAAATCTGAAAATTTATTTGATGCTATGTTTTTTAATTTGGGAAATTTAATGCCTTTAATAAGTTGAAGGATTAAGTATTTGTATTTTCTTAAAAATAATATTTAGCTTTATGAGTAGATTTAAAGATAGTAGATAGTCTAACTAGAATAACTCTTGTTAATAATTATGATTTTTTAAGATTAGAATTAATTTTTTGAAAAAATGAAGCATATTAAAATTAATTAGATTTTTGCTTATATAAAAGTTGTGGGGATCAAATATAATTGAATTTATCTCCAATTTATTTTTAAGGAAACATTAAAATTAATGTTAGATACTTTTATTATTTAATTTTTTTTTGAATAAATAACCAAAATCGATTAAGCTTGTTTTTTTTTTAGAAAATAATTTTAAACATTATTTCTTTAAAGTAAAAATCTAAATTAAAAAATATTAAATTTAATTTTTGTATTGAATATTATTTTTGAATCTGAGAAATTATAAATAAATAATAAATTTGTTTAAAATTTATTACATTTTTAGTTAAAGACGAATTAATAAATATGGCTATTTTGCAAATCCTATTTATGATTAAAGTTATCCTCAATATTTTAATGTATTTAAAGTTAAATATCATAGTTTAATACTACTGTGTATTGTATTTTTTTTCAAAATACATTATAACTCTATTTTTCAAAAACACAAGTCTTTTTTATTTTAAGTTCTAAGGACTTATTTTAAGCAAATTGTAAATTATTATTTTGAAACAAATTAATTAAACGAAAATATCTAATGATAACATTTAATTCATCCAATACATTAAGTAAGATTTTTAAGTTATTTATAAAAACTAAAAATCTAAATAAAAATATGTTTATTTTAAAAAATGAAGTTAAAGTTGTTTGTTATAAAATAAACATAGAAAGATGATAATATTTAGTTTAAATGAAAAATATTTAAATTGAAATTGTGCTTAAAGTTAATTCTGATTATCTTCACAATTATATCAATGATTGATTATAGATAAGTTTTTATTATTAAAAAATAAATAAAAAAAATTATAATTTATTTAGATTTATTTATTTATAAAAGAATTATATTTAATTTTTTTTAAATAATTTTTAAATGAAAATGTTTTAGAAAAAATAATTATAATGTACAAAAAAATATATAATTAATATTTTAATTGTAAAGGAAAATTAAATAAAATTTACTCTGATAGATTTAAAGGAAATAGAAGATTTATTTGAAATAAATTTTCCATATATTTAAAAGAAATTAATTTATTATTTAGTTATGATATTATGGCTTAAATATTTAAATTTAATAAATATTTATTATAGTTAATGATTTATTAATTCTCTAATAAATTTAAAAATGGTCTATAAAAAATCTATATTTATTATAATAGTGGCATTAATATTGAAAATTTATTTTAGGATTTTTTCGAAAATACTTTGAAAATATGTTTCTTTTGTATAAAAAGTTAAAAAATCATGCATAAATTTAAATGGATTTAATACCTGAATTGGTATTTGTATTATTTGCAATAAGTTTAAGATGATAATTTAAGTTTCAGATATAATATAATAAATAAAAATATTCAAAGGTAACTAGCTAATTTTTTTTATTAATTAAATAAAGTAACTTAAATCCTTTTAGGCATTAATGTCGATGAAATAATAAATAATTAAAAAAACGAAGAATAGAAATTCTTAATAAACTTCTTATTGAAAATGCATTTAAAGAAGATTATTATGGATTTTATTGGGATTATAAATCGAATGATTGGAATTATATGTTAGTAGAGACAATTCGTTTAAATATTAATTAAATTATAATAAATATATTTATGAAAATTTAATTTTCAATTTTATTATTTAGTAAGAAATAATATTATTTAATCAGTTAATAGTAATGAATTGATATTTGCCGCTTTATAAAATAATATTATAATGAAGGCTAAATTATTATCAGAAAAGTAAGAACTTTGATAGTCAAATAAATGAAGTAAAAATAAAGAATAAAATTAAGGGACTCAAGTATATATTTTTTATAAATTTTATTTATAACATATTTTTTTAACGTTAAAATTCAATAATTTACAATTTTTTTAAAAAATTCAGAATTTAATGATAAAAACATAAATTTATTATGTTTATGTTTCAAATTTTATTTAATCTAAGTTTTTTAATTAATTAATAATATATTGAAAAATAAAATTTTAAAAATAAATAATTAATTATTTAAATAAAATATTTATATATATATCTTATTAGTTATATATTTAAATAAAAATATAACAATATACTATATAACCTTTTTATATTTTAAATATACAATAAAATATTTTTAAAGGATAACGAATATATATAATATAATATATTAATTTCTAACATAATAAAGCATTTAATAATTAATTTCTTATTTTACGAAAAAAAAAATCTATACTAAAAATTTAAATAAAAAAATTATAATAAATAAAATTGTTTTAATTAAGAAAAGAAAAATGAATCAACAATATAAAAAATAACAAGCCAATTCTTAAAACTTCTATACAAATATATTAAGCCCAAACAAAAAACCAAAAAAGCAAAATATTCCGAAATCAGCTTTATACTTAAAAAAAATCTAAAGCGAAATAAGTATACAAAAAGACTAATCAAAAGAAAGAAAATAATAATCTCCTAAAACTATAATGCCATAATAATAAAAATTTCCATAACAATAAACAGATAATTTAAAAAATAGCCAATAATAGTAAGGACAGATTATGAAACATATAAAATCCGAAATATAACTAAAATTGAATTAATTATAGGTAAGTCAATAAAAAAATCTTCAGTAAAAAAAATCGGTTTAATGCATAAACAAAAAGTAATTTGTTTTAAAGTCTTAAAGAGACTAAAGAAGTTAAGAAAAATAGTTAAAAACAGAAAACAATAGAATTTTAAAGACAGAAATTTAAAGTGTAGAAATAAAGAACAAAAAGAAAGAACCTATTTATAAATAATAGTAGAATGCATTCTTTTTCTATTTATAAGATAATAAATAAAAAATTTAAAAAAAAAACCAAAAAAGTAATTAATTTTAGCAATTTATTTAATCAAAAGGAAAGAATGTAAACTGAACCGACTCCTTTTTCATTTTAATATAAAATTAATAATTCTTAGTTTTCTGAATAATCTAATTTATCTTCACGTTCTAAATAATCTTCCAATAAGTAAAGTAATTATGAAAAAATAACTTAAATTTTAAACGAAAAAGATAGTGATGAAACTGATTTTGCCTAAGAATACCTATCTTAAAAGAAAAATTAGACAGGGCAAAAATTAAAAAATGATTTTTTTTAAATAAATCTTAAACTTAAATAAGATATTTTGCATTTCGAAATTTAATCTAAAGATCGAAACATATAGTGGTTAATTAATTATTTGATTCGCCGAATTTATTTTTATGAAAAAAAAAAATTAAATAATGAAGACAAAAATTAAATTGAAAACATAGTTAAAAACTTAAGTTAAATAATAACTTTTACATCATCAAACTAAAATATAGCACTAACTTATTATTTTACTTAGATTGAAAGAAAAATTTATGTCTTTAATAATAAATGCATTAATATTTAACCTTATTTCCATGAAAATTTACCTTCTTCTATAGTAAAAAAGCAAGTTTCTTTGGAAGATTTTAACGTTTTAAAATGCATTGGATTAGGTGGATTCAGTAGAGTTTATTTAGTTCAAAAAAAAGATTCTGGAAAATTGTATGCATTAAAACTTATTGATAAAAAATTTATTATTGAAAATAATAAACAAATAATAGTTCATAATGAAAGAAATATAATGGTTTCTATTGAACATCCTTTCCTTCTTAAATTAGAATATGCTTTCGAAACTAATCTTTATTTGGTGTTTGCAATGGAGTTTTGTGCAGGAGGTGAATTATTTTACCATTTAAGAAGAATTAAAAGAATGGATGAAAATACTGCAAGATTTTATTTCGTTTAAATTTGCTTAGGAATAGAATATTTGCATAAAAGACATGTTATATATAGAGATCTTAAACCAGAAAACATATTAGTAGATATAGATGGATATTTAAGGATAGGTATATTTATTTGAAAACAAATATGCAAATATAATAATATATATAAATATATATATATA